>NC_057799.1:90097615-90102619 GCF_018294505.1 Triticum aestivum
GGCGGCGACTGCTGGCTGCTGCTGCTGCTTGGCGGTGGCGGCGGCTCGAGGTGAGGAGGAGGGGGCCGGGGGGTCGGCTTATAAAGCCTAGGGGTGGCGGCTTAGGGAGGGGGTCACGGCGCGGCGGCGAGTCCGGCTCGGACTCCTCCTGGAGTCCGGCGGCGGGACGGCGAGGGAAGGCAGCGGCGCTAGCTGGGCCAAGGCCCGGCTCGGCTCGGCCGGCCCAGGAATTTTTTTTAAAAATAAATTTCGCCGCGAACAAAAATCCTAATAAAATATTAAAAATCCAAAAACAATTTTCACCGTCCAAACCTAATATTTAGGACAAGATGAACATTTTTCTGGACTAAAAATGCAATTTTCAAAAATGCATATTTTTTCTAATTCAAATAAAATAGCAAATAAAATAATTTGATTTTAAATTTATTCTCCAATATTTCTCCTCTATTTGAAGAAGTCATTTTATCTTCTCTCTTTTATTTTTGTTATTAGAAATAATTGGAGAGAAAATATTAAAATCAAATTGATCCTCTTTTCAATTTGAATTAAATTCAAATATGAAAATTTGTGAAACCTCCAACTCTCTCCTTGGGTCCTTGAGTTGCTTAAGATTTCTAGGATCACAACAAAAATGCAAATAAAATATGATATGCATATGATGACCTATGTATAACATCCAAATTGAAAATTGGGATGTTACACTTGATGTGTGTGGGAAGTACATGTCTTGCACCTTGTATCTTATTTATTCAAGACTATGTTGATGCTTAATGCTCATCCTTATATTAGTCTTCTCAAGTGCTTTGGCATGACTCACACACATCATTTTGGTTGAGCCTATTTCTAAGTTGCCTCTTTTATATGTTGGTCAACCATTTGTTTGTTGCAAGTAATAGGCTTAGTTTCCTACATGCCCGCTTGCACTTGTTGTGAGGTTCTATTGATTTTGGAGGAGTGATGATCTTATTTTGTGCACTTTGTATCCAAATTAAAAAATTCTTCTTTATGCACAAATCATGGGGATCTTCTCTAGTTTCTTTAGAACACTCCTATGCTCATATCATAATATCTTTTATTCATGTGGCTCGTAGGATCATTGGTCTAGTTGGTTCAATTGGTATCTTTTGATTGCTTGTTTCTCTCTTTGTTATGTCTTTGTGACATATCATCCTTTAGCAATCTTTGGATCCTCAATATAGTTTGTCTTCCTCCTAGTATGTATCTTTGGATATGTGTATTTCATTCCACTCCTTTTGAGAAACACACAATCTATTAGGAACGCATTTTATATTGGCCTTCTAAGCTTTTCGCCCATTTTGGCAATCGATGCCAATGGGGGAGAAGTTTCAGAGAGTTTTGTGGAGAAGTTTAGAGAGTTATTTCTTCTTGCTTTGGTTTTGGTCGTAAACTTTTGCATCTCATAGGCATGCATTATTGGTTGTTGCATTGCATGGTGATGCATAATTCCTTATATAAACTCTCTTGAAAGTGATTGTCATCAATTACCAAAATGGGGGAGATTGAAAGAACATGTGGTGCCCCCATGTTCAGTTTTGGTAACTTATGACGTTCCCTATGGAGCCTTGAGTTATATTTGAAGAATTTGTCCATAGGTTTTTCTTGAAGTTCATGTGTTGGTTTCAAGGAGTTTATGTGTTGACCAAGGTGCTATTCAAGGAATTATCCAAAGATTGGTCGAGTAGAAGACATGATACAAGGTTGATCAAGACTAAGTCAAGTGTGAATCAAGTTGATCAACACGCAAAGCGTAGAAGATGTACCGAAAGGGATTAAGTGATCCCATGGTATGGTATGTTTCCATGGGCTTGCGTCAAGAGGAAGATCTCATACGACCCATGGAGGATGACATCAAGTGGTGATCGTCATCAAGATTGCGGTGTGCAAGTTCAAGTGGAGCATCTCGAAGAGTGGAGCATCACGAAGAGATCATGCTTTAAGCTTGGCGTCCATTGTGGTGACAATGGACTTGTGAAGATATTCCGAAGACTGGCTCACCCATAGTGGAGTATGGGGGAGCAATCTACTAGTCTTCATCGAGCCAATGCAATCAAGAAAGGTGGTCCAACTTGAGGGAGTCAAGACCTTCATCATCTAGCTCAAGTGGACTATGTGCAAGGAAAAGGTTTGTCGTTGATAGGTTTTCTATTTTACCGGTCTCATGGTGTTAGTTGGGAGACCGGATTATAGGATCGATAGTCGTACTATCAAGGGGGGCTCTCGAGTGAGTAGCTTGATCATATCGTTCGGTGAGAGCTCAAACCATTGCATTATTGGCATCATCATATTTGTTGGTTCTTGTTTATATATTCTCTTTGTGAGGTTTTAGAGCTTGTGGTTATCTTTGTGACAAGCTCTAGTTCATCGAAACCTGATTTCCTATGCATCTTCTTTTGCGTTTTCGGTGTTTGAGTTTTACCGGTCTTATTTGAGAAAGAGTTCTCACCATTTTATTTTCGGTATTTTCTCAACTGCTATTTCTTGATATTTCTATCAAGATTGTGTTAGCCCTTGTCTTTAGCTTTCCAACAAACTTGGTTTCATCAAATTCGGAGTTCGTTTGCAAAAGTTGTGGTTGTTTCAATTTTACCGGTTCCCGCTTCTCTCTCCCTAGTGCGGGTGCCCGGGTCACCCGAGCCCCTCCTTAATGACCTCTCTGGCCGGTCCGGGTGCCCGGAGTCTCGCCCCCCGGGTGCCCGAGGTCATCCGGGGCGCTCCCTCACCTCCTCTGATCACCCCGGTTGCCCGGGCTCCTCCGCCTCCTCCTCTCGGCCCCCTTCGGGTGCCCAGCCCCCCTGTCCCGTGCTTCCCTTGTTCGTCCGGGTGCCCGGGGTTTCCCCCCCGAGTGCCCGGAGTTTAGTGGCTTTTTCTCTGGGTTGTCCGGGTGCCCGGGGTACAACGGTCATATTTTTTTGGGGTATTTATACCCCCTTCTTCCTCCTCCAACCTAAGAAATCTATGCAAGTTTCCCCCCCCCCACCATTGTTGACCTCTTGGAGCTTGCTATCTCTCAATCCCTCCATGGATTCTTGCTAGTTTTTGGGGGAAAAGAGAGAGGATATCTAGATCCACATTTCCACCAATCACTTTTCTCCTCTATGTGAGGGGAACCCCTTGGATCTAGATCCTTGAGTTCTTGGTGTTCTCCTTCTTGTTCTTCCTCTCATTTTCCTCCATAGCTTTCATTGCTTTGGTCGGATTTGGGAGTGAGGGACTTGGGCACTTTGTGTGCCCTTGCCATTGCATTAGTTGCATCGGTTTGAGTTCTCCACAGTGATACGTGGAAGTGAAAAGTTGAGAAGCTTATTACTCTTGAGTGCTTGGTACCCTAGAGCTTGTTCCTCTTGGGTGCTTGGGCGCCCTAGACGGTTGGTGGTGCTTCGGAGCTCAATCATTGTGGTGTAAAGCTCCGGGCAAGCATCGGGGTCTCCAATTAGGTTATGGAGATCGCCCCGAGCAATTTGTACAGGTTCCGGTGACCGCCCCCAAGGGTTGCCAAAGTGTACAGGTTCAGTGACCGCCCCCAAGGGTTGCCATTTGTACGGGTTCGGTGACCGCCCTCAAGAGTTCCTTAGTGGAATCACGGCATCTTACATTGTGCGAGAGTGTGTGGAGATTATGGTGGCCCTAGTGGCTTCTTGGGGAGCATTGTGCCTCCACACCGCTCTAGCATCCACAAGGGTGTGAACTTCGGGATACATCGTCGTCTCCGCGTGCCTCAGTTATCTCGTACCCGAGCCCTTTACTTATGTACTTTACTTTGTGATAGCCATAGTATGACATGTTATATATCTTGCTATCACTTAGTTGTTTACCGTGCTTAGCATAATTTTGTTGGTGCACATAGGTGAGCCTTGTTGATTTAGGTTTTGTGCTTGACAAATTAAATGCTAGTTTTATTCCGCATTTGTTCAAGCCTAAACCGTAATTATTTTAAAGCGCCTATTCACCCCTCTTTAGGCGACATCCACGATCTTTCACACTTTCTGTTCTTCCTCTAATATACAACTCAATGACAACGAGCCAACTACTCCCTTCATCTCATGAGATGTAACAACGCCTTACATTACGAGACAAATGGAGTAGTTCGTTACATTAACCCCGACTTTAGTGCTTATACTTACCTAGTTATTCTTTTTAACTTGCAAAATATGTTGTGGTGCAAAAGGAGGTGGTTATATAATCATACTAACAAGTGTCCGTGTCATCCTCAATTCACTATAGATCTATGATAAATTGCAGATTGAAACCAAACTTATTACATTCCGTCTTTAGAACAAACACCGAAACATCACCATTCCATTCCACCTATCGTCCTCAACCAAACACAGAAACGAAACCGGCCCATTCCGATAGAATGTAACCATGGCATTTCATTTCAATTTGTTCCTCACCAAACACGCCCTTGATTCTTCGAAAAGCCACACCCTACAAACACGACAATAGTCAATGGTGTATTCGCAGGATCTCTCCGTCCACATCATGTTTTCAACACGTGTTTTATTACCTCTTCAGTGACCAGAAAGATTAGCGGCATGTAATTGCACACTGGTTGCATATATTTTTGTTTTGAAGGGAAATTACAGCCAAGACAGATTCCAGAAATAAGAGATGAAAGTTCCTACAAGCCTCCTCAGCGATTTGGAAGATCCGACCGTCCATCTTGTTTGCTTGATGAGATCTAGGCCGTCGGATCGAGCCTCGGGAGGACGCAGGCCGTAGGATCGAACCCGTGCGACAGTAGGAATGAATAGTTACCTCTCGTTTCTGCCACCGCATGTAAATTCGTTGCCCCGTCGAGGGCATTTTCATCATTTCGCCTGCAGGTGTATAAAACTTGACCACCCGCGTGGAGACGACCTAGCCGCTCCCCAGCCCGCACTCGCGCCCCCTCCCTCGTCCTCGCTGCCCCGCCCGCATCGCCCCTCCCTCTCCTCTCCCTCTCCCGCCCGCATCGCCGCCGCCCCGCCCGCATCGCCCCGCCCT
>NC_057799.1:90103026-90121918 GCF_018294505.1 Triticum aestivum
AGGGAAGAAAAGAGGGAGAGCGAGCTGGTTCGGCGGCGGCCAAGGGCTTGCAGATCCGTCGGCGCCGTCGTCCGACCTCGGCCTCTGAGTGTTCTCACGCCATGGCCTGCTCGAGACGCCGCCCTTTCCCCCTGCTCCAACCCTAACCCTAGCATTGTTGCTGCTGGTCAAGGTGCTCTTGGCCCCTCCCCTCCCCTCATGCTGCTACTGTTTTTGGCCCTTCCCCTCCCCTCATGTTGTTGCTCCTTTTGGTACACAGGTGCTCACACGCGTCTAGCAGCGAACCCTAGCCTCGGACGGCAGCAGCGGCCATCACCAATGACAGCATCGACAGGGGGTGAATTGGTTCTGCAAGTCAACCCCTTTTCTCCTCCTCCTTTCCACTCCTCTTCGGTTCCAGGGTTAGGTGCACGGTTGTATGGTGATATGACTGGTGTGCGGGCTGGCCAATGATGGCCTTTTTTCTTGTCTTGATTCTGGTAAAGGCAAGAGTATTATTCTATTTTCTTGTTTTGTGGAGTGTACCTCTATGCCTTTGTTCCTTGCCTGGATCCTGGTAAGACCTGTAGTTGTTGTTTCTTTGTGCATGGAATGCTGGTAGTCTTGTTCTTTTGTGCATGAAAGGCTAGCTTGTTTGGAATTAGTGGTCTAGCTAGGTTCCAAGTAAGAGGGATGTTTGTTTGTATGTTGGATATAAAAATATAAACATGATCTTCATCTGCTCCTTTGTTTTTACATGGTTCACACGGTCATGTTATGCAGCTTCCAAAGAGATTGCTGATCACGAGCTTGCAAGGGTAATTGGTTACCGATTCTTTATCTTTGAGGTTCACCACGACCACATTACAGGTATACTTCTATCTCTTTTAAGGGTATGAGATGGACTGTGGGTGGGCCCTGTTGTTGGAAATGGTCTCATCAGCTATCCTTAGTGCTAATTTACATGCTGATTTTGTCACGATATAATTGATGCTTGGACTATTTTGTTTTATTTCGGCTGCAGAATGTACCATATGGTCAGATACGAATATTTAGTTTAAGTTTGGTTAAAAGTGTGAGGCTTTGGTCAAATTCTGGTTCCGCTAGGTGATTTTATCATTAAAGTGGTGGTGACCCTAATTAAAGTAGTGGTTCCACTAGGTGAAAGGGCTTGTTGGGGTGTGTTTGTTGTTGGTTTTTGGGTATGAGATCCATCAGTTCTGGTGTCCATGTTGTAGGACTTCATTCTATGCTTTTGAGTGTTGAGCATGTGCTCTTGGATGCACTTCAAGCTTGCTATGTCCATCTGCTCTACTTGTTTTGGTTTGGTACTCTGAGATATGTTTGTTATGTTACTTCTCTGCTTTAGTGATTATCTGCACTTCTCAATTGCAGGGTTGATTGCTTCTACATATGGCTAGCTCTGTTTATTAGTTTGCCTTGTTTTGTTTCCTGGTTCTTACTTCTATTTCACATCTTGTTTCAGTTTACAATGAGGTCTCCGAGTCCGCTGTGTTGTTGGAGCTGCTGACTGGTGGTGTTGTTCAGTTCACAGGGTAAGTTGTGCCCTGCTTTATTTCCGGTTGCTTGTTATATGGTTGTTCTTGTTTCTGTTTATTTCATATCGCATGCGTTCGTCCCTTTGTACGGTGTGCATTGGCATTTTTCTGGTTATTCCTTAATTGCTTCAGTTGTTCTTTCATTCACATTTTGGAGGAATGATAAACCTGACCTGGGCAACATATGTTATAACTGACTAGATGTTGATTCAGTACCCTAAAGTTTGTGTGCTACCCTTTTCTGGTATACATATATTTGGATGCTTGTGGTTTGCTGAAAAGAAAAGGAACCTGGGCTTTTGGTTTTTAGGACTTCATTAATATTCTGGTCCCTTCCATCCCATCCATAAAAAGATATCCAATTCTGTTAACTCCGGCAATGCCAAAATTAAGTGCTGCCAGAATCTTCCTTCTTCTGATTCCATCGACAGAAACAACCAGTTTAACAATTCATTAGTGTTGATTCCCCGCAAAAAGAAAAAAATGTTTCTAATTATCATCAAGGTTTCTGTAATCTGCAGTGGTTGGTTCGAACTTATTTGGTCCATTGAATAGCATGATAATTTGTTTGATAAATATACTTGAGAATTAACTTATTTGTGTCCATTGAACAATATGATAATTAGTCTGCGTCACATTGATAAATATATTTATGTCTTTAGTTTTTGTCTTTCAACTATGCTATCTTTGGCATTAGTAGTACTACTGCAATGATTTGGTGGCGTGGGCCTAGGCGGTTAGCCACAGTTTTGGATCAGCTCAATCGAAGAACAGTGTCCAGTCAATTATTGAACCTACGAATAATCATAGCAATTCCACTAGAATTTTGTGTGGTTAAGCCTGGAGTGAGGTACGATTGTTGACATGATGTTGCGTAATTTGCTTCCTTTCCTCTTTTGAATTTTTGTGGCCATATACATGTTATCTGCGTCCAACTGATATGTTGTGCCAAAGAGTCACTATCTCATGTCTGTTTGTTCTTGGTTGTCATTTTTAGTTTTGTTGCTGCGATGATACCATCTGACAACTATTGACTTCCGAGACATTGTCATTTTGATCAGCTCATTCCTGAAAAAACAATTGATTTTCAAGATTTTCATTCCATGTTCCTGTGTCTTTTTAGTTGTTGTCAACTGTGTGAATGAGGAGGCCTGGACATTGGCGCAGACCCATGCTCCCAACGTTGGATCCCTCCGTGTTGCGGGGCCAGCCCTCCCGCCGGCGCTGTGCCGCGCCGTGATGCTGCCGGCTTCGAGGCCCGTGTTCGGGGCCTCTTGGGACTGTGTGACAGGGGACCGTCGCGGCTTACGGCCGTCGGTTCCAGCCGCGCCGCTCGTCGCGCTCTAGGTTGGATTCCCAGGTGTAAGACTTTTTATCTTGTGCATACACAAATCTGCACTTCTGAATTCTGTCTGGCTATAGTTGACAGCAGTGGGGAAAACAATCACATAGCAGTATGGATTTGCTATGTAGGTCGCGAAATGTATCAAAATTGTACTTCCAGAGATCATACTGTTGGTAGCTCTTTCCCAGGTGCATGCATGATCAGTCCTACATAGCTGATGTGTGACATTTACTTACAATTTCTGAAGGCTTATGATCGTTACACATTTTATTCTGCAGTACATACCTCATCAGCTGCCTTTGCTGGAGAGTGTGTTCGAGCGGTTTGCCGTCATAGTGTTCTTTTTTATGATTAGGCCTTTGGGATATGTAAGAAATCATAGTGAGGTTCTGCTTTTATTTACATTGTCTATTTGTATTTGATTAGGAAATGACAACCTGGTGATATATCCATCAGTGAAATAACGAGCATGAGAAACATTTGATTTTGTTTTGCTATTGTAACATCGAAAATTTTCAATTTGGAATGTCATACATAGGTCATACATGCATATCATATTTTATTGCATTTTGTTTTGTGATCCTTGAAATTCTAAGCAACTCAAGGACCCTCGGAGAGAGTTGGGGGATTTCACCATTTTCATATTTGAATTTTATCAAATATTGGAACAAGGGTCATTTGTTTTAATTATTTTTTCTCTCCGAAAATATTTCATACCAAAATATATGAGAGGGGATAATATGACTTCCCCAAAATAATGAAATATTGGAGGAAAAATATTTAAAAACAAATAAACATTTTTATTGGATTTTATTGCTATTTTATTTGAATTAGGAAAATATGCGTTTTTCAAAATTGCATTAGAGTCCTAGATAAATGTTCACCTAGTCCGGTAGATTTTTAGAGGATGGGGAAAATCTATTTCAGGATTTTTGGAATCAGTTTAGTATTTCTTTTCTTCGTTTTTCTGCGACACGTTTTTTTTAAAGAAGGTGAACCGCCTTACCGGGTCGTGTCCGGCTAGGACACTTAGCCCGTCCGGCTTTATAAGCCGAGCCCGCGACCCCCGAGGCCCAGCCGCCCGCCCCCGAAACCCTAGCGCCGCCGCCAACAGCCGCCGTCGCGCCGCGCCGCCGCCGCCGCGCCGTTCGTCGTTTTTTTTTTCTAGAAAACCGTTCGGTTTATTTCAAACCCTAGATCTTTTTTTTAGATCGGTTCGTTCGGTTTTTTCGGTTTAGTTATTTTGCGGACGTTCATCCGTACGTTCATTTTAACGAACACCGTTCACCCGTTAGTCACAGACAGCGAACGTTTTTCGTCAGTTTTTCTTTTTCCAGGGTTTTCCGCGATTATTTTCAATCGCGAGTTCTGCCCTAATCTTCGTTCTAGTATAACTTTTCGCTCGTTTATCGCAATCAGGCGATTCAAGCGCCTAGATCTTTGTCTCGAAGTTCTCTTTCTGTTTAACCAACTTGAACAAGATTTTGGTACTGTAAAATTTAACTTTAGTCCAGATTAGTAATCGGATCTTGTTTCATCCGCGGTTTGAGTTTCGTTGCTCCGTTTGATTTGATTCTTTTTGCAAACCGGAGTTCTTAAGTTGAACTTTCTAGTTAGATCTTCTTATTTGAGTTTTACCTGTGCATCCTTGCTTGATTGCTTATGTATGCTATTGTTTGTTTGCGATAGAATTCCCGGAGTGCGAAGCGTGCTACTACGAGTCTCTAGGTTTTGCGGATCGTCAGCAAGGCAAGTAACACTTTGATCATATCCCTTTATACCCAGTTTTTATGCATTAGTTACAATCCTCAAACACTGCATGATTAGGATGTGATTAACTTGTGGGTATTGGGAAGTAGTTAATGAGGTAGAACCTATTGCCCTATTTATTATCAAACCCTTGGGAGTTACTTCTACGTTATGCTTATATTGTTATGCTATGCTCGTAGACGTGGTTTGGGTGAGTGAATCTATGACAGATGTGAGATGATTATTTAATGGTTCAACTTAAGGTGGCAACTTTAATACACATCTGGGTGGATTGCTTGTTTGGGCACCTGGAGAATCCAATGTTGTCCTAGGATATCCCGGAGTACTCGTGTGATAATCCTACGGTCCGCCACCCAGGCTCAAAGGGCTCTGAGATATTTCAGGCTAGAAACTTCCGTGTGCAGCCACAAGCTATTATGGGCTCTAGCATAGTGGAGTAAGTTGCATGACCTCTTCCAGTGGTAGGCTAGCAGATGTAGAGGGATGTAGGTTGGTACTGTCTACCCGGGGTTAGAGTTAATGCTTCTGAAAGACTGTGTCTCGGTCATCCGTTTCTCAAACATCATGAAGTGCGAGAAATCCAATGAAGGAGATCGAGTCTTGTGGGGAAAAGTGCGCAAACCTCTACAGAGTGTACAAACTAATCATGGTTAGCCGTGTCCCCGGTTATGGACATCTTGAGTATCTAGTACTTGGATTATCATATGTATCTCATCACTCTAATTTAATTGGTTGGGTTAATGATTACTTTAATTGGGATTGAGTTGGAGGAACCTTCGCAATGATGTTTCAAATACCATGATAGTTAAATAAAATATATTCCTTTGTTGTAGGAAAAAGTTGGCTTTTCGCAAAACAATATAACCATAGAGCCTTACCACCAGCCAAATATGCATGTAGTGATAGCCTTTATTTACGCATTGCTCTAGTGTGTTATATTACCAGCATATTCCATGTGCTGACCCGTTTTCGGGCTGCAACGTATTATGTTGCAGAATTTTCAGACGACGAGTAAAGGTGCGATAGGTCGTTGTTGTGCATCTCAGCTATGTCGTTGGAGTTGATGGACTCACTTATCTTCCAAGCCTTCCGTTGTTATCGTTTTAAATGGCCTTAAGCCATATTTATTGTAATAAGTTCTCTTTTGAGACATTCAATGTAATAAGTGTGTGACTGCTACTCTGTTATAAATCCTTCGAGTACTGTGTGTGTCAGCATTACTGATCCAGGGATGACACGGAAGCACAGAGACTTGACCGTTTGAGGTCGGGTCGCTACAGCTACGTCACTTTACTTTGTTAATCAGCAATATATAGGTAGTTCCATTTTTGCGCGTTGTATGGTGTATTAGTGAATGATAATGTACTCGCCTCTGACACAATGCTGAGCTTTGGTTCACCATGGAGTTTGTCGACGAGCAGGCAGCTGCCCTCTGCATCGTTTCGTCATCAGGGAGGACGTCGTCTAGCAGCTTCATCCTCGAGGTACGTCCTGGCGATGTCGACTCGGCTCTCTCCTGCAGCTTCTCCTTCCCCGTTTCTCTTACCGCTGCTGTGCTCTTGACAGTGTTGTTCCCAACTTAAGCTTCTGCCACTTGGTTCTCAGCAGGAGAGGCACAACCTCCGCCACACCAACGAGAAGGACGATGGCATCCATGGGAGATTTGTCGAAGTGACTACTGATGACCTACAGGTCTCAATCTTGATTTCCTTGTAGACTAAAAGCTGAGATGCCATGTCTTTGTGAGATGCCAATGCGATGATAATTTGATGCCTCTAGCAGTTTTTTTATTTTCATTGAAATGATTTTATAGATTCTGTAGTACCAATTTTCCTTGATTCTGTAGTACCAATTTTCCTAGATAGAGTGTTTTCTGTATGGTTTCAAAAACCCGTCCAGGCCAAAGCATCTGATCATTTTTTTATCAATTCTTTGATTTTTAGCATTTCATTATACATATTTCAGCTTATAGGTTCCCCTTCTCCCTCTTTTTGCATGAGTCTGTTGTATCCATTATAATGTCCTATTCTAATTTATTCACAATATATTGAAAATGCTAATCTAAAGGCACAACCTTAGTTAAGCTTGAACTTGTTTGCTGAGTATATTGTAAATCTTTGTCACACATTCTGGAAATGAATGGTTCCATGCAGCTTCTGGGCGCTCTCGGGTTTGGGGACATCGATGGTGAAATTAGATGGCTATGAAGCTTCTGGCAAATGACAAGTCATGCCTGCTACCGCGGTTCATCGCAGCCTGGCACTAACTCATAAAGGTCGTCGAGTCGGAAGACAGGATGATGCCCATCGACAACAAGTCCATTAAGCTCCATATCTGGAAATGGTATTTACTCTGGTCTGATCTACTATAACAATTACTACCAGCTGCATATGGAATGATGTGGCGCTTGAAATTACTTTGTGGAATGTGAATTTTGAGTCATATAAGGTTTGTCCTGTGATAGACGTAGTGTCGCATTCAATATTTCTTTATTTCCTATGAAAAAATTTACATCATAAATGTAACCAAGTATAACAATAAGGAGAAAAATGGGGGCTCTGCTGCCATGTCTTAGAAGTCAGTATCCGCAATCTCTGTAATTGGAAGAGATACTCTCAGATATAGGTAGTGACGTCCTCACAAAGAAACATACGCATGATCTAGGAATATCAAATAAATAATGATAATTAGATCAATGTCTTGGGATGATTTAAACTCTATTTATTTGATATCGTGTAGGTAGATTTCTTTAGAAAGACCAAGCATTATACGGATTAGCTTTCCGTCTTTCCACATTATACAATCGTAACAGCCATGCCATCTGAGCTACTCTTACTATGATTAGAGACTTAGCATCTCTTATTTATCACTAAGATTGTTTTTTTAATTCCTCTCCTGGAATATTTTCACAAACTCACGCCACCAGAAACACCACAGCGTAATGGTGTGTCCGAACGTCGTAACCGTACTTTATTAGATATGGTGCGATCTATGATGTTTCTTACCAATCTACCACTATCGTTTTTGGGGTTATGCATTAGAGACAACTGCATTCACGTTAAATAGGGCACCATCTAAATCCGTTGAGATGACACCTTATGAACTGTGGTTTGGCAAGAAACCAAAGTTGTCGTTTCTTAAAGTTTGGGGTTGTGATGCTTATATGAAAAAAATTCATCCTGATAAGCTCAAACCCAAATCGGAGAATTGTATCTTCATAGGATACCCAAAGGAGACTGTTGGGTACACCTTCTATCACAGATCCAAAGGCAAGATCTTTGTTGCTAAGAATGGAATCTTTCTAGAGAAGGAGTTTCTCTCGAAAGAAGTGAGTGGGAGGATAGTAGAACTTGATGAGGTAACTGTACCTGCTCCGTTATTAGAAAGTAGTTCATCACAGAAATCTGTTCATGTGACTCCTACACCAATTAGTGAGGAAGCTAATGATGATGATCATGTAACTTCAGATCAAGTTACTACCGAACCTCGTAGGTCAACCAGAGTGAGATCCGCACCAGAGTGGTACGATAATCCTATTCTGGAGGTCATGTTACTTGACCATGACAAACCTACGAACTATGAGGAAGCGCTGATGAGCCCAGATTCCACGAAATGGCTTGAGGCCATGAAATCTGAGATGGGATCCATTTATGAGAACAAAGTGTGGACTTTGGTTGACTTGCCCGATGATCGGCAAGCCATAGAAAATAAATGGATCTTCAAGAGGAAGACGGACGCTGATAGTAGTGTTACTATCTACAAAGCTCAAATTGTCGCAAAAAGGTTTTTGACAAGTTCAAGGTGTTGACTACGATGAGAGTTTCTCACTCGTATCTATGCTTAAGTCTGTCCGAATCATGTTAGCAATTGTCGCATTTTATGAAATCTAGCAAATTGATTAAAAAAACTGGATTCCTTAATGGATTTATTAAAGAAGAGTTGTATATGATGCAACCAGAAGGTTTTGTCAATCCTAAAGGTGCTAACAAAATGTGCAAGCTCCAGCGATCCATCTATGGACTGGTGCAAGCATCTCGGAGTTGGAATATACGCTTTGATGAGTTGATCAAGCATATAGTTTTATACAGACTTGCGGTGAAGCCTGTATTTACAAGAAAGTGAGTGGGAGCACTACAGCCTTTCTGATAAGTATATGTGAATGACATATTGTTGATCGGAAATGATGTAGAATTTTTTGGAAAGCATAAAGGAGTATTTGAAAGGAGTTCTTCAAAGAAAGACCTCGGTGAAGCTGCTTACAGATTGAGCATCAAGATCTATAAAGATAGATCAAAGACGCTTGATAAGATTTTTTTTCAACACTACAAAAAAAATACACTTCCGTGATGATACGTGTTTGTCACAGTAGGTCGCGTTTTCTGTCATGCATGTACATCCATGACAAATTTATGACAGAATCAAGATAGTCATACCTGTGCTGTCGTAGAAGTGTTCCATGACATTGCCAAAATTATCATCATGGAAGTGTCCACTTCCATGACGATAAATCACGCGTCACAGAAGTGCTTTCGTCAAGGGTGACCGACACGTGGCATCCACCGTAACGGAACGTCGTTAAGCTATCGGGTCGGATTTTGGATCCGATAACCCGTTAACAGCCACGACCAATGCCGATTTTCCACGTGTAAAATTCTCATTGGCTGATGGATCCACGCGTCAGCTCCGCGTTGGCACAGGTGTCACTCATCCAACGGTCGAGATGGGCCTATGATATGTTGACACATGGACCGGCCCAAAAGTGGCCCACAAAGTTTAAATGGGCCGGCCCAACCGAAGGCCCATAAGATTTAGCGGACCATAATGGGTCGGCCCAACTAAAGGCCCACAAAATTTAGCGGACCATAATGGGCCGGCCCAGCTAAAGGCCCACACGATTTTGCAGACCATAATGGGCCGGCCCAGCTAAAGGCCCACAAGATTTTGCGGACCACAATGGGCCGGCCCAGCTAAAGGCCCACAAGATTCTACAGACCATAATGGGCCGGCCCAGCTAAAGGCCCAACATTCTCTGTCAAATCGGCCCGTCAACGGCCTGTCCTAAACTTGTCATCAACGCGGCCCATGGTCACTTCTGGCCCGTTAACAGTCCGCTAAGTAATTGGGTCGAATTACGGCCCGGTGTATTTCCGGCCTGTTAAAGGTTCGGCTTCATTTGGGCCCATTTACAGGCCATCAAAACTTTCGGCCCATAAACGACCGTGAAGGATTTGGGTCATATTCGGCCATGTCTAACATTCGGCCTGTTAGAGGCCCACTATAGCTTTGGGCCACTTTCGGCCTGTTGTCATTTTCGGCCTGTTAACGCCGGACGTAAACCATGGGCCATATGTGGCCCAACGTCATATCGGGCCCATTAACGGCCCATATAAAAATGACGATTATCTAGCCCGACCGAAGTTCCGGCCTGTTAAAGGCCCGTGTATTAGGTCGGCGCGTTTACGGCCCGTCTGAATTTTGGCCTGTCAAAGATCCACATCGTAAATGGGCCACCATTTCGGCCTACTAAGTCCAGTGGGTTATTTGGCACAATCAGGGCCCAATCTCACTTTCGGTCTATTAAAGGCCCATGTTTTTTATGGGCTCGAGATATTTACACCTGTAAACGGCCTATTTTTACTGAGGGCCCAAATTATGTTTAGGCCTGTTAAAGGCCCACTTTGGGCACAGGCCTACCAGAAAAATATGAAAGCTTATGCTGATTTAGGCCCAGATATTTTTAGTGGGCTACATGCCAATTTCGGCCCGTAATCGTTTTTAGCCCAATTGGAATGGGCCCGACGAATGTTGGCATGTTGGGCTCCTACGAAGCTTTCGGCCGAATACATTACTAAGATAAACCTACACTATACAAAAATAGCGTTGTAATTACTGCAGCCTGAGGCAGCATCATAAATGTTGTATCACAACAAAATAAATTCCAACCATACAACAAAAGGCCTGTTGGCATAAAGTTTACAGTCCTTCCAGATAAAAGCACCATCAGATGTATAGAAGCACAGATCATTTGACCTGAGTGCTAATGTTTCGGGCTGTAGAATCTGATGGAGCAGCACGATCTCCACCTTTTTCCGCCATTGCTCTTGAACAACGAAGAGAATGTCAGATAGTCTGGTTTCAAAACCATTCATATCTTGACGACATTTCTCAACCACTATTCTTGTTTCCGAAACAACGTCCATTAGGGATTGGACTTGTGTCTGGAGCACAGATATATCACTCTGTCTAGCAGGAAGATTTTGTTCAGTAGGCGATTTGGACGAGGTTACCTTGACAACCAACCCAGAATTACGCAGGAAGGTGCTTTTTGCACTGTTAGTGGAGAGATACTGATGCACTACAGCAAGAGGTGACATTGTGCCTGTAGTAGCCTTGTCACCTTCAGGTGGTTGTGGCTGTTCAATCATTTGTTCCATAGCTTCCTGAAAGTTTGAACTTGTAGATTAGTGTACCAGATAAGTTACTAATGAGACAAAAACAAACAAAGTAGGTTAAACGTTTATACATAACTTATTTTGGTGAACTACTGTAATACATTAGCATGTATTGTAGTGCCAACTACATAATAAAATCACTTTCGGAACATATGTCCATGTAGCATGCCTACTGTATTATCTATTTCCTCACATTCGTTGACATCTAAGGATAAAGAGACATGGTTTAACGTAGGATGAACATAGTATGACATCATTCATATCATGGGCAAACAGATATGAAACAAACAGGCTATTTTATCATTGTGTGCGCACGTGAACATAACAACTAGATTACAGATCAAGACCAAAAGAATATCATTCATCTCTTTTAAACCATGTAAGGTGAAATGATACGTTAAGACAACTGTGAATAAAAGTGAACAGAGTAACTGACATTGGCTGCAAACCAAGTAGTTAAATGAACACATCACAGTACCAATCAGTTCAAGGCAGGAGGAGTAAGGACTTACAACAGCGGCTTGAACTGGTGTGCTCATGCCCTTCATCTTGCTGGTGTGGCAATCCTTGAAGATTTGCACTGCATTCGGTTCAGGTTCTTTTTGGTCCGCACGGGCTTTCCTCTGTATTTGGAACAAGTCAATATAGATACAATAATATGGCACACAAAAAAGAAGGAAGTAGCAGCTATTTACAAGAGCCTCGTAGTGTGCAATATAGCTACGAGATCCTGTTGTCTGTTGGAATTTCACTTTAGAACGGTTGGTTTTGTTCTTCAAACAGTTAGCCTAGAAGAAGATACACTTGTAAGGCACATACATAAATACAAGTTCAATATGTGGTCTGATTAAATACATATAGCCTACCTAATACTTTGGATCAGACCAGTGTTTAACAAGGGCTGTCCAGTCTTCATCTGTAATATATTCCACTGGAGATGTTTGGGCGATTTCATTGTTAGCCTTGCCTTCAAAGTGAGATTTTCTAAGGTGGTACCGATACTGTCGCAGAGCAGACTGAAAAACATGAGTGCATGCTTGTTTAGTTGCATCATCTTTCGGATCCAACTTGAACCTCATCTGTTGAAAAAAGAATGTGAGTCTTACTAGGAGGAAGCTAGAAAGTATGGGACAGAGCAAGACAATATTACTAATTGCGATGAATAACATTACTTACGGATAAATGGTCAAGGAAGGTGTTAAACTGGGTATTGTCTTTCTCACTCCTGTACTGGATCCACGTTGGGAGGATACGTGCATGACACCTAACGGCAACGGCTGCCTCTGATACTAACTTGGCTGACTCTGTAGCATCACGTGGCCTTTTTAAACCTGCCTCAAAATGGATCTCCATTCTTCCTCCTTTAGATTTTGTTAATCTGTCAAGCATTATCCCTGATGTCTGTTTCCGCTTGCGCCGTGGTGTTAGTTCAACAACGAATATGGAAAGTGTTAGTGTACATCAAACTGTAAGAGTACATATAAAGGAGCATGCAAGTGCAACTTGACTCGGTCAGGTACCGTCTTGGTGTTGATGCTCATGAGGTTCATCTGATCTTGCCAAGTCCTGTTGTGTCAGCAGTGCTTCGGAAGTAGTGTTAGGTGTGAAGGCAACTTGGGAACTAGCCAGTTCCGGAGCAAACGAACGAGTAACTGGTTGAGATGCTGGTACAGTTGAAGCGGATGCTGCAGCTGGTGGAGCAGGTGATACTGTGTTTGTAGATTTAGCCGGTGGACTTGGACCTTCTACTGCACTATAAGTGCCAGCAGAATCTCGACGGCAGAACCTTTTCCGTTTCACCCGACGAGTAACAGCACTCCCTACTATATTATTTTCCTTGCTCTTTTTTGACTTTGCCATGTCAAGTTGTACCCACAACACAAAACAATAAAATCACTCTTAAGAACTCATTGATGCATGATACAGACAAGCAATACTTTGATGTAAGACAACCGTATGAGGATGGAATATGTAAGAAAAGCAGGACGGCATGACATATTCACAGCTGCGATGTGCAAACTAAGCAGAAGGATTTTCAAGAAAATAGAAGTAATGCAAGCTAGACACCATATGAAAGATGCAACCAATATTACTCTGCCAAGTTAAAAGTGTCTTGTCATAAGTGGCAATTCGAAAAATTAGAAGCAGTACAACGTAGAAATCAATGCAAGATGCAACCACTATCAAACTGCCATGTTAAAAGCGTCCAATCATGAGTGACTGATGCGGGATACACAACAGCAGTACTTTGATGTAAGAACATGGTATGATAGATAGATGCAGTGTATTCTAGACACAGAAAGCCATGTCATATGCACATGTATAATGTATGAACTCAGCACGTGCAACTTAATCAAAATAGAAGAAATACAGGCTAGACAACATATGCAACATGAAACCAATTATCACACTGTCAACTTAGAGCAAGCACCTGCGATGGTGGAGTATGGGAGATGAACTCATCATGTAGACTTGGGACTTCAACTTCATTAGCAGTAGCAGTGGCAAATCTAGAGAGTCTCTGTTTGCGTCGGTCCGGAGGACCACCAACATCCCCTAACTTACTCTTTTCCTTCCTATTTTCTGATATTGCCTTATGAAGTCAAAACCACAAGAAGATGAATAAAATTAGCTCTGCATAACTGGTTGATGCATGATACAGACGAACACTACTTTGATGTAAGGCAAGCGCAGGATAGGAGGATGGAATATATACAAAAAAAGACAGCGTTTCATATTCACACGTACGATAGGAGGATGGAATATGTATGAAAAAACAGTAAGCGGAAGGCATTTCAACAAAATTAGAAGAAATGAAAGCTAGGCACCATATGAACATGCAACCAATATCACTCTATCAGGTAAAAAGTGTCTCGTCGTAAGTGCCATTTCAAGAAACTAGAAGCAGTACAAGCTAGAAGACAATGCAAGATGCAACCTACATCACAGTCCCAAGTTAAATGTGTCTTATGGGTAAGTGATCGTTGCAGGTATAAGTTGTAAGCTACGCGGATGCAATTCAACATAATCAGAAGCAATACAAACTAGACATCATACAGAAAACGCAACCACGTATAACAGTTCCAAGTAAGAGCAAGCACCTGTGATGGTGGAGTAGGGGAGATGTGCTCATCATGTACACGTATGTTCTAGAAACAGGAACACGTGTCATATTCACAGGCATTATGTGTAAAGTAAGCAGACGCAATTCAAGTTAGAAGCAATACAAGCTAGACATCATACGCAACATGCAACCACATATAATAGTGTCAAGTTAGAGCAAGCACATGTGATGGTGGAGTAGGGGAGATGTGCTCATCATCTACACAGCTACGTTGACTGTCCAGCCTTGTGTTGTCTTGCGAATCTTGTTGGGAGGATGGCGGAGTAGAATCTGTAGAGACCCCCTGTTTGAGTTGCTCCGAAGGACCACCATCATCCACTGCCAGACTAATTTCCTTCAGCTGTAATGATTTTGCATTGTGAAGTCAAACCGATAAGAAAAAGGAATAAAATTCGCTCTTCAGAACTCATTCATGCATGATACTGACGAACACTACTCGGATGAAAGGCAAACACATGATGCGAGGATGGAATATGTATGAAAAACAGGATGGTGTGACATATTCACACCTATGATGTGGTAACTAAGCAGAAGGCATTTCAACAAATTAGAAGCACTGCAAGCTAGACACCATATGAAAGATGCAACCAATATCACTCTGCCAAGTTCAAACTGTATGGCGTTTCAACAAAGGGACAATTGCATTTTTACCCCTAGTTGGTTCCTACCCACGGGTTTTGCCCTTACTTTTCGACCTTGCTCAGTTTTGCCCTTACTTTTTCCGTCGTGGTCCCTCGAATGCCCTTTGACCGTTTGACC
Organism: Triticum aestivum; assembly: GCF_018294505.1. Lineage (NCBI taxonomy): Eukaryota > Viridiplantae > Streptophyta > Magnoliopsida > Poales > Poaceae > Triticum > Triticum aestivum. The sequence goes on from NC_057799.1 coordinate 90,118,015, forward strand.
AAAACTTTGAAAATTCATTACTAATTCATATGAACTCAGAAAAATGCAAATAAGATATCAAAATGTTCAGATAAACATTACCTTTATGTGCATATCATTTGCATTCAGGACAAAAGCACCCTTTAAACTACCTGAGGTAATTAATGTTATTAACATTATTAAAAATAAAAAGGTATAAACCATATTTTTTTCATGAATAAAAATTACATGCAAATGTAAGTGATGTTTTCTGAACATCCAAATATCTTATTTGCATTTTTCTGAGTTCGTATCATCTTGTTATGAATGTTCTAACGACTTTGACCATTATTTGGAAACTTCATAACAAATTGATACGAACTCAGAAAAATGCAAATAAGATATCAGGATGTTCAGGAAACATCACCTACATTTGCATGTAATTTTTATTCATGAAAAAAATATTGTTTATACCTTTTTTATTTTTAATAATGTTAATAATATTAATTACCTCAGGTAGTTTAAAGGGTGCTTTTGTCGTGAATGCAAATGATATGCACATAAAGGTAATGTTTATCTGAACATTTTGATATCTTATTTGCATTTTTCTGAGTTCATATGAATTAGTTATGAATTTTCAAAGTTTTGGTCAAACGGTCAAAGGGCATTCGAGGGACCACGACAGAAAAAGTAAGGGCAAAACTGAGCAAGCTCGAAAAGTAAGGGCAAAACCCGTGGGTAGGAACAAACTAGGGGCAAAAATGCAATTGTCCCTTCAACAAATTAGAAGCAGTACATGCTAGAAATCATATGCAAGACACAACCAATATCACAGTGGCGACTTAAAGGTGCCTTATCATAAGTGACTGATGCGGGATATGCAAGAATAGTAGTCTGATGTAGAAACATGAACACATGTCATATTCACAGGCATTATGTGTAAAGTAAGCAGATGCAATTCAACAAAGTTAGAAGCAATACAAGCTAGACATCATACGCAACATGCAACCACATATAATAGTGCCAAGTTAGAGCAAGCACCTGTGATGGTGGAGTAGGGGAGATGTGCTCATCATCTACATAGCTACGTTGACTGTATAGCCTTGCGTTGTCTTGCGAATCTTGTTGGGAGGATGGCGGAGTAGAATCTGTAGAGAACCTCCGTTTCAGTTGCTCGGAAGGACCACCATCATCCAATGCCTTGCCAATTTCCTTCAGCTTTATTGATTTTTCATTGTGAGGTCATACCGACAAGAAAAAGGAATATCATTCGCTCTTCAGAACTCATTCATGCATGATACTGACGAACACTACTCTGATGAAAGGCAAAGTCATGATACGAGGATGGAATATGTACGAAAAAATGGACGGCTTGACATATTCACACCTATGATGTGGTAACTAAGCAGAAGGCACTTCAACAAATTAGAAACACTGCAAGACACCATATGGAAGGTGCAATCAATATCACTCTGCTAAGTTAAAACTGTCTCGGCATAGGTGGCGTTCATCAAACTAGAAGCAATACATGCTAGAAATCATATTCAAGACGCAAACCAATATCACACTGCCAACTTAAAGGTGTCCCATCATAAGTGACTGATGCAGGATACACAAGAAGAGTAGTTTCATGTAAGAACATGGTGTGATAGACAGATATAGTATGTACCAAAAACAGGAAAGCGTGTCATATTCACATGTATCATGTGTAAGCTAAGCAGATGCAGTTTACACTAAGTAGGAGCAATACGAGCTAGACACCATATGCAACATGCAACCAGATATCACACTGCCAAGTTAGAGCAAGCACCTTGGATGGTGGAGTAGGGGAGCGGAGACTTGGACCTTGTAATGCACTATCAGTACAAGGAGAATCGGTACAGATGCTCCGTTTACGTTGCTGCAGAGGACCACCATCATCGCCTTCCTTACTCTTTTCCTTCCTCTTTCTTGATTTTGCCTTGTCAAGTCAAACCCACAAGAAAAAGGAATAAAATTTGCTCTTCGGAACTCATTGATGCACGATACTGACGAACACTACTTTCATGTAAGGCAGCCGCATGATAGGAGGATGGAATATGTATGAAAAACAGGACGGCGTGACATATTGACATGTATGATGTATAAAGTGTAAACTAAGCACAAGGTGCTTGAACTTGTTAGAATCGATGCAAGCTAGAAACCATATGAAAGATGAAACCAATATCACTCTGCCAAATTAAAAGGGTGCCCTAACAAATGTATTTGACCAAATTAGAAGCAATACATGGCAACAGGCTAGAAATAATATGCAATATGCAACGAATAAAGGTGACTCATCGTAAGTGATTGATGCAGGATACAGAAGAGAGGTAGTTTCATGTAAGAACAAGGTTAACACATAGATGTAGTGTGTACCAAAAATAGGAAGGCATGTCATATTCACAGGTATAGTGTGTAAACTAAGCAGATGCAATTTACCCTAATTAGAAGCATTACAAGCTAGACACCGTATGCAACATGCAACCACATATCACACTGCGAAGTTAGAGCAAGCACCTGTGATGGTGGTGTAGGGGAAGTGCGGTCTTCAGGTACAGAGCTACGTTCAATATCTTCATTTAGGGTTGTTGTTTCTTGAGAATCATGTGGAGAGGATGAAATTGCATTCTTTATAAGAGTATTGCGTCTCATATTAACCCACGCGCGTGACTGTCTCATCATAAGCGATAGACGCAGGATACACAAGAACAGTAGTTTGATGTAAGAACATGGTGTGATAGGCAGATGTAGTATGTACCAAAAATAGGAAGGCGTGTCATATTCACATGTATAATGTGTAAGCTAAGGAGATGCAATTTAACAAATTAGGAGCATTGATGAGGGATACACAAGAAAAGTAGTTTGATGTAAGAACATGGTTAATAGAAAGACGTAGTATGTACCAAAAACAGGAAGGCATGTCATATTCACAGGTATAATGTGTTAACTAAGCAGATGCAATTTACCCTAATTAGAAGCATTACAAGGTAGACACCATATGCAACATGCAACCACATATCACACTGCCAAGTAAGAGCAAGCACCTGCGATGGTGGTGTGGGGGAATTGCGGTGATCAACTAGAGAGCTATGTTGACTATCTTCATTTAGCCTTGCTGTTTCTTGAGAATCATGTGGGGAGGATGACACTGCACTCTTTAAACGAGTAGGGCGTCTCACAGTAACCCACTCGGGTGACTGTCTCATCATAAGTGATTGACGAGGGATACAAAAGAGCATTAGTTTGATGTACGAACATGGTTAATAGACATATGTAGTATGTATCAAAAACAGGAAGGCATGTCATTATCAAACGTATAATGTGTAAAGTAAGCAGATGCAATTTAACCAAATTGGAAGCAATACAAGCTAGACACCATATGCAACATGCAACCACATTTGACAGTGGAAGTTAAAGCAAGCACCTGGGATGGTTGTGTGTGGCAATTGAGATCATCAACTGCAGAGCTACGTTTACTGTCTCCAACTGCTGACACTGCACCCATTAGAGCGCTGAAACGCTTAGTGCTTATCTTCGAATTACACTGGAGCGACTTCTGTCTTTTCTTTTCTGCATTCATCAACACTACGTCAGAGTCTGAAATACCCATGCATAAAAAAACAATAGTGTGAGTATGGGTGAAGTGTGTGCACAATTAGTACAGTGTAAAGGTAGCAGATAGCAGGTCGGTGAGAAATAAATGACGGGAGACATATGATAGCTACAACATGCATGGCACACTAAATTACTACAGGATTCTATGAAAATAACAGTCGACTGAAAGCAAATAGGTCAGTCCATTTTTTCTGCACCGTCCGATGTACAAAGAACGGGCAGATCGCCTTCATCTACCTCCAGCCAGTCAGTGTTGACGATCTTCCTCGAAACGCCAGCGACCACCGGCCCAATATTCCTCCCCTGCCTG
>NC_057799.1:90122093-90125869 GCF_018294505.1 Triticum aestivum
CCATTCAAGCCCCGCCGACCTCCAGATCGGGCGCAAGCAGCTTCTGCGCCCCACACCTCTATGATAGACACCGATGCGCCGCTTCCCCGGGGAACAGGCGGACTAGGCGCTCCGCGCGCCTAAGCGGGTGCTGCTTCTTTTAATTACAGTTCGACTGACCCTGAATTGAAATCCAGGCGGGCTACTGACCTCTAGCAAAGGTGAAATAGTAAAAGGGAGGAAACCTTGTGCATTTAGTATCACGAAGAAGATGCAGTAAGAAGCGCTCAACTAGTTTCTTTCGTGGGATGAATACGGTGTGAGCGGAGACGTAAGATTTGCACGAATAAGGGAAGAGGAGTACCTCTTTCTGCTGGCAGTGCTGTGTCCTCCTTCTGTTTTTCCGACGATCTTCTTGTTGTTCGCCGGAAACCAGAAGTTGTGGAGGATGGTGCAGCCTTGGACGAACCCATGGACAAGTTGTTGAGTGTGGTGCGGTGGCCATCTGTCGGCGGCGGGGAAGCAGATCCGAGGCGGCGAACGACGACGTAGCGGGAACAGCTCCGGTGCGGTGGACGGTTGTGACAGTGGAGCCACAGCAGTGAGGCGCAGGACGGCGTGGTCGGAGTGGTTCTGGTACGGTGCACGTCGGCGTCGGCGTCGTGGAGGCAGCTCTGCCTCGGCTTCAGCTGCTAAGTCCTTGAGGGCGTTGCGGTTGCGTTGGACGACGACGTCGGGGTACCGGCTCCGGCGTGATGGAGGAGGGCGGCGGTGGATTGGCCGCTATGGGGTGGAGGACGGAGGAGGCTGGGGTTTCGCGGCTGGTGGAGAGGGCATTTTCGCGCCCATGGAGTATGAATGGGGAAACGGAGGGAGGCGGGGAACTAAGGGGGAACAATGTTTCGGTTTGAGACGCGCTTGTTTGAAATTTGGGGAAAGTTACAAACTTTGCCCCCATCTAAAATTTTGGACATATTGCGGGTTGGGGGTAGGACAGTCATGTCAGGTGTCCCAAATGTGGGCGGGATAGATTTCGGCCGAGCACATGGGTAGGCGCCCACGGCGTATGAATGCTTCTCGGAGGCGGTTGAGACTGGCGTCTTGGTGAAGTTACAAACCTACCCCGGTTTAGACCTTTGGACATCGGGCCGATAGGCTACACGGGCCAGAGTCAGGACAGTAATTTCCTACCACCAAAACATTAGTCTCGCGCGGTTTCGGGTGACTAGAGGCCTATTTGGCGCTTCGTTCAATATTTGGGAGTAGAAGCATTAACGTTTCCGGTTCTCTTGAATTGAACTTTCAGGATTTTTCAAACTTCACAAATCTTTACTCTTGAAAATCTTAAAGCTACGATTATTTTGGAATGGAGGGGGTACATTTGAATATACATTGTACACGAGTATATATTAAAAAATATGCAACTTACCTCAGTTCATGCATGGTTCCAGATATAATCTCCTTGGTTGCAAAAAAAAACTTAGATATGCGTATGAATATATATAGCATGTTCGAACTCACAACAAAGATTGATGCCCCCTTTTACATCTGATTTACAAATGCCATTATCTCGGGTTCAAATAGATGAATGCACTTCCTATGAATTCGAATATTCGAAACCCCCTTTATGTTGAATTCGACATGTATTCTATTTTGTAGCTAGCAATTTGGAATGTATCCATGCAAGTGACAAATGTATAAAGTGCTTCACACTAACAACATGGAGTGCACTAATTAATGTTTATATATGACTTGCAAAAGCATCCATTGCCTGTATTTCAAACCGCTCTCACTCTATGGATCGATAATATGAAATAAACACATGCACATGCTAGAATTCAATAGAGTATGGGTGTCTGATAGACCGATTTTCGTCCATACGCAATTTGCAAAATTCATGATCTCATCCAAAAATAATAATGCCATTTATATTTTAATTCAATGCGTAGAACCGCCTTTTACACGTAGATGCACTATGCCTCGCCCCGTTCTCACAAACGCGTTATATATCTCTCTATCTAACGCATAAGTGCACACACTTTATATGCATCGGCATTTCTCTTTCACACATGCTCACAATCTCTCTCAGGGTGTTGGGGTGTCTCACGCGCATGCTCTCTCTGTTTCTCTCTCTCTCTTTCTGACTACTATGTACCACTCTTTTCACTAATCTCAGTTGGAAAACACTATTTCTCTCACATGCATATATACACATGCACGGTCTCTACTAGCCCTCTATACGCACATATATGTGCCTACGTGTCTACCGCACGCACATTATCTTTAGGCCTCTCTCGCACACATTGCCCCCCCCCCCGACACACCTCTCTCTTAGTAGTTGGCAGATATGATTTCATCATATCATTCGCTAAGATACCCCCGGCTGTTAGGCTGGATGGTAATACGAGGCAAAGTTTTACCCTAGTTCAGATCGGACCCTTGCAGTTGAAGAAAGAGCCTACTCCTGGTACTGTATATTAGTGATAGGGGTGTGTACAAAGTACACGTGAATACCAGGCATGTGCGTGTGTGTATAGTATCGACGAACTAGCCCCCAAGCTTGTATAACATACTAAGGGCCTAGGGTTACAAATCATATATAGTCGGCTTATCACCAGTGGGGATAGAGTCCTCCGCGACTCTGGTAGCTTCGTGTTGTACGCTGAGTCCTCCACATGGGTCTTCGTATAACACGTCTCGGTCCAACCTATATGTGGCGCAGGATGGAACCGACCCATGAGTCTTCATGTTGACCCACCACAACTAGAAATGATGTGCCCACCACACCACACACGCAATCGGCCACTAAGAAAATAAGCATATACAATAGTACAACGGTATCTAGCTCACGATACGTCTCCATATTTTGTTGATGACACTGATGGACTTTGCATTTGATGCCTGCTCCGTATTTTGTTGACGACACTTACGGTCATTGTATTTGAAGCGAAAGCACGATATGGTCACTGGACTTCAGAATAAGCTCATCACGGTCACCACATACATTTTGTCGTGCTAACCAACATGTGGTTGGATGGTTAGAGGACAGTGGTTTCTCGATCCCACAAAGGTTAAAGTCCCGGTGCTCGCATTTATCTTGTGTTAATTTCAGTATTTTCCGGCGATGTACGTTCAGTGGGAGGAGACGTTCCACTCGACTACGAGGCACCTATGGTGACTTCGTAAAATCTCAAGATCATATATGCTGGCCCACTCTCTCGAAGGTGCTCATAGGGGTAGGGTTCGCATGTGTGCGCTTATAGCGGTGAGTGCTTGCGCGTATATATGAGCCCTTGCGTCTGTACCGTGTTAAACAAATACATATCATGATTATACGGTCACTGGCTCACCCGTACAACTCCGTATTTTGTTGATGACACAATCAATTGACCAGTCAAACGTTCCACGCGGCGCAACTAGTGTTGCACCATCGGGGCGCGTAACCGTGGGGCCCACCTGTCAGCCCGTATATGAAAGAAAGAAATGGTAGTTTGAGTCTGTACTGTGTTAATAAAATAGGAGTACATTTTAGGGTGATCATACGGTCACTGGCTCACCATACAGCTCCGTAATTTGTTGATAACACGATCAATTGACCAGTCAAACGGTCCACATTCAGCAACGCACATTACCATAGGGCCCACCCGTCAGCGCGTATATGAAGGACAGAAATGGTAATAAATTAGTGGTCGGTGGGTATTCGAAGTTGTGAGACCTCTGGTTGGCAGTCACCGGCGGTTGGGGGGCGTTCATTGGGCGGTGGGGTGGGGATCCCTGGAGAAAAAGCTCGGCAGGGG
>NC_057799.1:90126088-90155501 GCF_018294505.1 Triticum aestivum
CCGGTGCGGCGGCGGACCGGCGGTGGGGAGTGGTTTCGGGGAGTGTCGTGGAATTTTCACGGCAGATGTCCTTAGTGTCAGGACTTAGTCGCGAGGCCAACGCATCTATGTGGTAGCTTGAGAGGGGTTGAGCGGAATCGAGAGACGCAACACAAGACAAGGATTTGGACAACTTCGGGCCCCGGGAAACATCATCCGGTAACAACCCTACATGTTGTTTGAGGCTAGGTCTCATTATGATCACGGGAGAGTCGCCGGGAACCGGCTCTCGGTGTCTAGCCCTAGAGATTGTTTCTTGTTGCCTATCCCTCTTTGGGGTGCCCTGCCCCTCCTTATATAAGTTGGAGAGGCGGCTTTACATGTAGAGTCCTAGTAGGATTAGAACTAACTTATTCTCTATTACAAGTCGGATACAAGTACGGATCTTGCTTCCTCGTAAAGGAAATTTTCCTCATGCCTTCCGTCTTAAGCCGGCCCATAATAACACGTCCCGGCCTACTGGGCCTTGGGCCCTTGTCATCCGTCTGACCCGCCGTCGGGGCCATCATTAAGTCGCCAGGCTCATGAGTTGCCAATCTTCCGGCGGGTTATGATGAAGCGTCAAGTCCGGACGGGTCATACTCCCGGTCGGGTCATACCGCGGGGTATATCCCCGACAGGGAGGGCGGGCCGGCCGCGGGCGGCGGGGGCTGGCGGTTTGGACGGTGGTGGCTGGCGGCTCAGGGGGGTGGAGTTTGATGATAAACTGGAGGCCCTTGATTTCGTATCCAACGGCTGGAAAATCTAATGAACAGAGATGAAAAAGTCAGTCGACTGACGTGTAGCCTCACCCCGCACGTACACATGCACGCACGCAAGACACGCATGCATGTAGGCGTGCAACACTGACACGTACACATGCACGCATGCTGGCGTGCAACACTGACACGTACACATGCACTCACGAACACACGCACGTACGCACCCATGCATGCAACACTGAAACGTACCCTTGCACGCACGCAACACTCGCACGCCTGCATGCACACAGCACACAACGCAAGACACACGCTCGACCTATACGTGCATGCACCCTTTGTTAAGGACATGGATTGTTACGGGTATTAATCAATATTATCTGTGATAAGCAAAACATTGATGTTTGCAGCGGTCTTTATGAATCACAACGTATTGAACGGGCTATCAACATAGTAGGCTTATCTACATGAAAAAGATGACATCACACTCAATGAACAATCATCGGTTTATGAAATGCCCGCTTCTGACCGCCCTGGCCCACCAAAGGTTCCTTTGCTGTGCGCTGCCTGCGTTGGGTCACTGAGCAGGCCATGCACCCAAAGAGCCCACACGTCAGTGGAAGAACGGCGCGGTGTCCTAGGTCAGAGTCGAGGGTGCCACTCGCGGCACGCCAGGCTGAACACGCCTCCGTGCCGCATTCAAACGCCTCCATGAAACCCGCCCGTGTGGAAGCCGAGAAACCCACTCAGGACACATGTCCGTTCATGACCGGGCCGGCGTTAAACGCAACGTCGGCCGAGCTCCTCCCGTCCGCCGTCTATTTAATCTCCTATTTAAACGAGGCCAAACGCCGGCCAAGAATCCCACACCTCCGCCGCTCCCCTATCTCCTCCACCATTTTGTCCACTCTTACAATGGCTTACGAAGAGTAGTTATTCCGCATCCAAGCCGGCTGGGTAGCCCGCCGGATACGAGCTATGCAGCTCACTGATCCACCTCCCTCCCCTCGCCCGACGGAGCCAGTTCCCGCCCCAAGCCGGCGCGCGGTTCAGCAACTTGCCGCTCCAGGCCAGCTCGACGAGGAGCGGCGCACGGGCGTCGTTGCTGCCGTCCACGCCGCCGCCTCGTACCGCGTCTCCCGTTTTTGTGGCCGAGACTCCCATGCCGGCGGCCGCGCCATGCAAGCAGCGACAGAAGCCGGGTGCGCGGAGAGCGACGAGTCGGTGGCCAGCGCCTCTGCGTCCGCCGCCATCATCGAGGAGAAGTAGAACACGGGAGGCCGCCGCCGCTTGGGTCCCATGAAGGCCAGCGCGGAGGCGACGCCGGCGTACACAGCAGGTGTCTTGCCAGATCCGTTTGTTGCGAGGACCTTCGTCGACCCCGCATGGGCTCCACGGAAGAGGGGAATGTTAGGATGAACTCGAGCCGGTGCCGGCCATGGCGAAGTAGTGGCCGGTGATGAACTCAAACCGGTGCCGGCCACCATCATCTTCGGCACCAGCCAATGATATCGGTTGGGCAGTGGGGAAGCGAGCCGTCCTTTGCGCTGAAGCATATACCTCCGGGGCTCCCGGCAGTCCGGTGATCGTGCTGCCGGACATGAGGAACACAAATCGATCGGCGGACGACCATTTATGCCAGGTATTATATACCTGTGCTGTCCAGAACTAGCACCGCGTAATTCATTTGAATGTAATGAAATCCGTCATGTTTGTATGAAAATCCGGTATTTTATATGATTTCCATCGTTGTTTATATGAAATATCAGTTTGTCTACGTGTTTGCGTGAATTTCGTCCGGTTGGTTGAGTTGCTGTCATAATGTGTGCGGCTACGGTTGGATGGCGTAATTTGCGGGTCGCCGGTCGGTCTGCGGGCGGCGTTGTGGGACAAAAAAACACAGCTCGTGCGAGCTCGTCTCCAACATGCGCGCTGGAGGATGCATGACAGCATGAGCACCCGAGCCATTCCTCGTTCATCGGTGGCAAAGGCACCGGTGGACAAAAGGGTCGCCAATATTTTGGCTACCCCGGGCAAGATCCAAATAGCCCCTCCCAACAGATTCAAATCCCTCGTTCACCATGGAATTTTGCCATGTGTTGTTTTCATGGACTAGCAAGATGCCCGTGCATTGCACGGAACATCAAGATGCATTTTTTTACAAACTCCCGCATGCATGCAAGGGATAATTAATGTCCTCCTTTGCTAGTACCACGAGGCAAACACCATTAATATTGCATCGATTAGTGTTAGTGGCCTTGTATATCTGCAAATTGTAATTTTGATAGTGGCCCCTTGTATATAAAAATGGAGGGAGAAAGATGAGAGATAAGGTGAGGAGGAGTGGGGCGTGGTGGTGACTGGTGGTCGGACTGGGCGGAGGCATGGGGATGGACGGCGCATTATGTCTAGGTTTGTATCTCTCTCACACACACCCACGTAGGTGGGGGACATGCACGAAGAGAAGAGGTGCACGCACGGCGCACGTACTCCCGTCTCTTTCCCAACCACACCCGCGCGGGTACACGGTGGAGCTCATTTCTGTACGAAAAAGGCAGCCCACGTGGTAATTTGGCACGTGTACTGGTTGTCCACTTGGTGGAGGGAGGATCGTCTACCACGGGTGAACAAACAAATTGCGACTTGACGCGTTATGTTAAATTAAAAAAAGAGGCAAACCATGTGGGGCCTACCTTAGAGGCAAGGCTCTATACACTGGAGTACTTTTGATGTGTCCCGTCAACTCGCACAACGAGGAGAAGCTTGCTTAGTACGCCGTCTCCCCCGCCCACGGGCGTGGTGGCTCGCAGGATGAGGTGAAGCTTGCTTACGAGTAGTAGTAGTAGTAGTAGTAGTAGTAGTAGTAGTAGTAGTACTACTACTACTACTACTACTACTACTACTACTGTACGCCTTTACGCCCGCTCCCTCGCCCACGCGCGCGGTGGCTCGCAGCACAAGGAGAAAATTTTACTACTCCCTCCGTTTACTCCTTGTCCCTACTACGTACTTTGGTTAGTACTCCCTCCATTTACTTATACAAGGCCACAATAAAAAAAATACATTTTGCATCTATACAAGGCCACAAATAGTAATCGAGACAAAAGTTACTACTCCCTCCTTTCCAGTTTATGGCTCAATTTCAAAATCTCTCCAACCAAGGTAGACGGTGAGTGGTCGAATTAATTTCGTAGTTTGCACAAGTAATTAGTATGCTCGTTTTTCTCAAGAAGTTATGTTTACCGAGCCATTAATTAGAACGAATGCATGAATGACCACTAAATTTCCATGAACTTGTACATGCATTGGTTAGTTTCCTCTTGACACTGCTTGCGTCGGGTGATCTAACGCACCTCGAAATCCAACATGTAATGGTACTACTACTAGTATAGTAGAATTGAGACTTATCAAACGGAAAAACGAATGTTTTTTAGATGAGCCCTATAAACCCTAGTGGGTACGTACTCCGTAAAAACAGATTTTTCCAAAACTAAGTCGCTCCCTTTCATGAATTCTGTAGTATACTCCTCCATCGACGCTCCCTTTCATGAATTCTGTACTTCCTGTCGCCGACATGTGGGACATATAGCAACCGGGTCGACGTGTCAAGCACCAAATAATAGTGCAGAACAGCAGGGGGACGCACCCCACTCGTACCGGCCCAGTAGTAGTAATGAGCAATGAGACGTCAAATCACAATGCCGCACCTTCCCAGACGGACGAAGCAACCATTATTTCACACTTCGGTTCGCCATCATCTCAAACCACGTAGTATTGCTTCTGCCTCAAGAGGGACACGCGCATCGCCTCGGTACATCATGACACGTGGGACCGCATGGCAGGCCATGCTCCCCCGCTGATCGCTCGGTAAAATCACCTCATTTTTACTATACTTCCTCCGTATCGGTTTACTACATGGCATGCACGTCGTTCTAGGTTGAGAATTTAACTGGCTATATATGTGATGAACAGTACTCTAGCCTTTTAAAAATGTACACTTTTGTACAGTAGTACTATCGATGGATTGCGCCATGGAGCAAAAATTGAAATTAAAAAAAAGGTGGTACATATAGAGAGCGCTCGTCGCCAAATTATGCATATAGTACTATTAAAAAAGCTAGTACGTGCTTAATTGGGGTGCTAAATTCTATTAAAGAAATACTAGTAGTATGCACATACTGAAGAGTTAAAGTAACGAGAAGAAACATAACATAGTTCTGCTGGGGGCTCGGCACAACACACCCCTCAAATTAAACTAAGCACACCTGAAATTAAACTATGCAACTAATCCGGTAGACACTGCATTAGAAGTTTAGAACCACCATGAGCAACGACACTGCCACCTTACTCGGAGTCCTCGTCCACGTCCTCGACTTCGTCCTTGTCCCTCTTCCTCTTGGCCGATACTTCTTTGCTTGAACCGCACACTTGGCTGTTGCTCTTCATCCAACCCTTGTAGATATTGAAACAAAGGTAGCCATCCATTGCAGCGTAGTGGATGTGGTCTATATCTAGTACATTCCGCTGCCATGCATGAGGATGAAACGTGTAATGAGGTTTCTCCAGTTTACGGTACGAAGGATGAACCATGGCTCCTGCCAGGGTCAGCATTGAAGGCTGGCGAGAGGGCACCAGCCGATTCTTCTGGAGGTCGAAGGGGTTGCCTACAACGAGGCCTATCCGACCCAGGACTTCTTTGTCGTTCTTAAAGTCTACAGTAACGAATTTCACTGTTTTGTCCTTGAGGAAGTTCTTAAAATCCTGGCACTCAACATCGGCATGGCATATGTGGTAGACCAAGCAAACGTTATGTACGCAAACCTGGATCACGGCGGGCTTCTTCCTCTCTTCGTCCTTTAGATCCTTCTCTCGTCCCAGGACTGTGGTGTACTCAACATCTAGCCCAGCGACCCACTCATCATCTGAGTTTTCGAACATGCGTCTGAAGCAAGAAAGGCATCCTTTCATCGTCGCGGAAGAACGGGTGTAGATGACGTCGAACTCATCGCCGGTGGTGGTTCTAACCTTGTACTCACCACCGATCGTGGAGATTTGGGACGCCATGGATTTGGGAGGAGGGTTAGGATTAGTGGAATTGCCGTAATGTGAATGGACGGGACGACTAGGAGCGAACCGCCGTAGTATTGAAGGACGTGCGGAGACGAGTAGGAGCGAACTGCCAGCGTGCGAACGGAAGGGTAGTGGCTTTCCATTCTCCCATGATACGGGCTTCCGAGAGCCCTTGGATCTGAGATCGAACGGTTGCATGGCGTGATTCTAGACCTATGGGTGAATATCCTATCCTGGAGGGTTATTCTGCAAATTTTCAGCAACTTAGCATGCGACCGTTTGATCTCAGATCCAAGGGCTGCCAGCAGCCCGTATCATGGTCGCGCCTACCACGACCGTCGTGTCGCTCGCGCGGTCGCGCCCTTGGAGATTTAACACGGTGCGTTAGGCTATCTGATGTTGGCATGTCATACATAGTCATCACTTAGTCACTCATACTACAACAAGGTTGGCTATAAGGTTGGCTATAAGTGTAATTTTTTTTACTCCTCTCTATCTCTTTCTTCGTACTCCCTCCGTCCCATAATATAAGAACGTTTTTGACACTAGTGTAGTGCTAAAAACGTTCTTATATTATGGGACACAGGGAGTACTAGTATTTATTGCATTTGCCAAGGAGTGACCTCTTCCAATGAAATGGTGTTGCTAAGTTTGCTTCATTTAATTAGCTATAGACTCAAAATTGTCTTTTCACCTAGGTACACGCGCTTAGCACTGTTTCTTCCTTGGGTCACCAAACTAGTCTCTCTCTTCTTGATTAACTTGCCACATCAGACTATATGCCTATGTGGCAAGCTTAAGCACCTGTAGGAGCAAGTAAAAGTAAGTACAATAGTGCGCTTTACATGGCATTTTTGCATATGTGGAGGAAAGAGAGGCAAGGAAAAAGTGGAGAAGTGGGCTCTCATGCAAGAGCCAGCCTCTACTACATGGTGGAGCGTTGGGAGAGGCACCTGTATGGAGGTGGTCAGGAATCGGGAGACTCACACCGGTCGTAGCGCCGCAGTTAAAATGATAATGGCAAGTCAAATCACGGGGCCCCACCTGTCCAGCAGTAACTCGCTGTCAAATCACACAGCCCTACGTTTGCAGCAGCCTACTCCCTCGTCTTCTCGCGTCTCTGTCGAACCGACTAGGCGGAACTGCCCCGCCTACCGCGCAGGAAAAGCCCCGCCCTCGACTTTTAAATACAACTACATCCGCTTAAGAATCCAATGATATACTTTTTGTGACATAGTAACTCATATTTAGTTAGTCAAATGGATGACCTAGAACTACGTGCAGGCCCTATAAACTGAGACGCCTAAAAATAAAAAAACCGAGACGGAGAGGGTAGTTCAGCACGTATCTTTTTAGATCAATATAGTTGGGATTCACTAAGGAGAAAAACCAAGTGGTAGGCTGCTCCTGTCGTGTTGGCGTAGCAACTCAAGCAGGGTCAGTCCGCACACGAAATGGCGACACACTTAACAGGACCCCTTTGGCCGACATGTGGCTCATCCACCGTCTTGTTCCACGTGCGATGCACTAAATTACAGTTCGGAGCAGCGGTTGGAATTGGAGGCACCCCGGTCGTAGCGCCGCAGTAGTAGAAAATGAGCGATGAGGGGTCAAATCACAAAGCCCCACCTTTCCCGCATTAAGTTGGACGGACGAAGCAACCATCATTTCACTCTAGGGCGCAAGAGCATAAAGAAAAGAGAAAACAATGATGCGTGCGGCAGCTACCTAGGGCACCCTAGGGTAGGGGTCTCCACTACAGATCCTTTTTTTTTAAGCGCCTCCACTACAAATCGGCTTCTCCCTCGTCCTCTTGAAGAAAACCGATGATGAGTGCGGCAGTAGGGTTTGTAGGAGTACTACGGCATGCGGGGCCACGTCGTAGTAAACGGGTTCAAGTCGACGCCTTAAATATGTGTGGGCCACTTGGTTTTACGGGAACGAGGCAGCATTTTGGGTTCGGGGACCAGTGGAGATATAGTACGTACAAAAAATTGTGGACGTAGGTTCGACCGAAAGGCAATGATGCATGGGCCCTGCATTTTGATATACCCGGGGCCGCGTGAAATTTGCTACTCTACTCAAAACTAGTAAGGTACACATGTATTGAACGCATGAGATTTCGAAACCAAATTACGAATAAATACACACTATAGCATGTAAAGCTTTGAGTCATATATGCATGATGTAGATGTTCGTTTAGTTCTTATAGGTCATCTCATTCAAAATCAATTAGTTTTATAAAAATGTTAAGATTCATGGGGTGTTGTGCATTGTAAATCATAAAGTAAAAAACAAATAATGGCAATTCATTTAGAAAAAAAATAATCAATTATGATACAGAAGATTCTAGAACAAAGGAGAAGTGCTTGTGTTTTGAGGTTTGTGCATTATGCTTAAGTTCAACCATGGAGTCTTCTAAATTGTACATGTGGCAGATCTGGTGGAATGTTGATGATATCCAACGGCCAGTAGTGCTCGGATTTGCCTATCTCTGCACTGTCGGGTTAGCTTCATCCAGCGACCATCTTTCAAAGTTATTGGCACACTATATAGTTCTTGTGCCATAGTTGCATGTTTTGGAAAAAAAGCTACTAGTGGGTTCTACTATCTATTTAGGAATAGAAGATGTATACATGGAAGTTGTAGGGAAAGAGATGACATGGAGCATCTCAATTCCTATGAGTAGGGATTGGAAAAGAGATGTCATTTGGTTCACATCATAGGAACTTTTCTATTGAATCTAGAGATGACATGTATCTCAATTCCTATGAGGAGGGATTAGAAAAGAGATGTAATTTGGTTCATATCATAGGAACTTGTCTATTGAATATACGCTAATGTTTATTTTCCTTTGAAATTAAGGGAGTATAGGAATCCATTCATATGAACCAAGTGGCTCTAAAGCTATAGAAATGATATCATGTTTATTTCCTTTGAAATGTCGAGTATATGAATCTATTCCTATGAACCAATTGGCTCTAAAGGAAAAAATCCTATAAAAATCATATCATATAGAGTTCCTATGATATTCCTCAACACTAAAGGATGCTTGAAATTGCTGCGGGTGATACGATGGTCTTTCTTTGTAGACTCCTCACCCATCTTTATAGTTACCTCTCGAAGATGAATGAAATGATATATACATGGTATTCTACATGTGCAATTTGGTACACGAAAACTCGGTAAATGTTTGCGAGGTTCAAATTTTCAATAAAGCTATATGCACTGCATTTCGGAACGGAGGGAGCATACGGCAGTTGCTAACACTCACGTGGAAGATTTATGTGTAGGAGGAGTGGCTGTTCTGTTAAATGACATGGCAAAACTGACACTGTCGGATGCTAATCTAACGGTTCGTACGGCGTTCGTCAGGAAAAGGCTTGTGGCGAACGTTTGTCGGATAATGATTTACGGACACATGCATTGCATTGATACGTGTCCCCCTCTCTCTCACGCACACGCACCCTCACGAGTCACGACTCTCCCGAGTTCTCTCGCAGACTCGCACGTCGCACCCACCGTCTATCTGCAGGTAGACGTCAAGCACATATGTGCTCTTCACACCCTACCCTCAGAACTTCTAAAAAACAAAAGACGGCGCGCACATTTTATTTTAGCTCACACGTCATACACTTATACTATTACTCTTGCGGCGAACGTTCTTTGGGCATAGTATATTGTACTCTCACGAAGAGAAGCGGTGCACGCACGCACTAGTTCTCTCACACCCACTCGCGGGTACATGTAGGAGCGCATTTTTTTGAAGCTGGTACAACAAAATCACTCCACTATATATAAAAGCAGGAGCCTTAGCGCTTGATTTACTAGGGTTCCTCTCGTTCACTCTCTCATGCTCTCCAGATCTAAGCAACACATAGGCGGCCACACTCTCTCTCAGCTCACGGCTGGTCACAAATCCGGCCGGACAACCTCGACCGGGGCAGGGGTGTAGGTGCATCGTTCACGCTGTCGTCGGCAGCGAGGGAGGAGACCAACGGCTGCCCGCGCGTTCCGATCGGCGGCCGTGTCGTTCTCTCCAAGAGAGCGCCGGCTCGGGAGGGCTTCCGACCCCTTCTTCCTCCCTGCGGTATTGTGGCTAAGATGCGGCCTCCCGACGCCATCTTTGCCACATGCCGACGACCCTCAGGTATATATTCCTTCGAAACTTGCCTTGCTCTACTGCCCCAGCTCACTTCGTGTGGATCCTTTTCTACTTCCATCCGTTGTTCCAAAGCCACCTAGACTTCTACTATTATTAGAAGTAAAGCTAGTTCATACAGTCGACTCAAAGCGTTGGTTCAAACAGGGAAGAAAGTGGGAAAGTTGTAGCATGAATCTAGGACTTGGTTCTAAGAGGAAACGGGGGAAAGTAGTAATATCTGTCACTGTTTAAATAACCGTATTTCGTATTTGCGCAAACAGGGATGTCTGTCTCCGTATCGTTTTCTATCCGCGCAATCAAAAGCACACACCTCAGTTTTAGTACAACTGCGCAAAATGAGATGACTATCCCTCGTTGCCGTCGTCTAACCTCCCGTCTTCAAGGTATCCCTACATTGGTACTAGTAACTAAGGTAGAATGACCAACGCAATCTAAAAGAAGCTGATTCGTACGTTTTACTTCCTGATTGCAGTGCAGGGACGAGCGAAAACAACTGCATCCTAGTCCGGAATGCACTTTCTACCAGTTCATCCATGGACCAAGGACTAGCTGGCACGGCTGCACGACGGTTTTTTGGACAGGTGCGCGGACAAGAGGCATTGTGGTCTGCTTATTTCTGCAAATAGCGGTGCTTAAATTTAGTGGAATGCACAAGCATTTCAGCCGGTCAGTACACTGCATGGTTCAGTTCAGCATTCCAGCTGAGACCACAATTATAATTGGTTATTCTGGAATGAGAGAACCTAACCCTGAATGGTGGCAACAAGAAAAAACCAGAGTGAACTCCAGGAAATTTAAGCCAGCCGGGAGGCCCTTTGCTCAGAGAAGCCTTGCTTGTTTTTTCCTGATTTGTAAACCTTCTCACAACTTTGTCTTTTGCTGTGAACTAGTATATGTTTGTTATGTTCTATGAATCATTGAGATGTATAAAATTGCTTAACTTATGCTTTTCAAGTTTTTTATGAAGACGAGTTTAATGTGAGTGTTCCACATGAGCGCTGGACTAGCGTGTGAACATTTGGAATTTATTACATTGTGGCCTCAATTAACTGCATGAACCACTGTAACAAGATACATAGTTGATTATATGTCAGACAGCAGATTGTTGATTGTTAGCTGGTCGATAGCCTAGTGTTGAAGCGAGCTGAGCAAATGTGTCGTGTTTTGCACAACTGCTTACAAGTGGGGTAGCACCAACAGTGTTTACAAGTACTTATGTATACGTCGGCGCACGGTTCTCGAACGAGTGCTCTATTTCATCAAAACACACACTGCTCGTATGATAAACCGTGACAACTTATGTCTTACCATGCCATATTCATGAAAAAACTAGTGAGGACGCATCTATTTCGGCAACAATTACGATGGTTCTCACATGATTCACGGGCACACAAAAGTAGCAGCAGTTCCCATAGACGGATTCAAACAGAGTACTAGCCCCAGAGGGGTCGATAACATGCAAGGTTCGGATAATTAGACACAATCCAAACTACTATTAAACACTAGCTGGGGCAACTATTTCATGCCTCGATCTAATTTGGGCTGGACACAAGACGGACCTTGCCATGAACATCATCGAGGACGTCCCGCAGCAGCTCAATCCTGTGAACCTTCATGAAGACAACCTTGTGGCCTTGCCACTGATAAACTTTTTTGTGGAGGCATGCCACGTCATCTTCCTACGTAAGTTTGACAAGAACAGTATGCCTCACAAACGAAGGAGTAGCTTTGAACTTCTTGTGCTTCAGTACACCCTGGACAACACGCCTGACAACAGTGAGGCTGGAATACAACTCTTCATTGGTATAACCGCAAATGGCTTCCATGATCCAACAGCCTAGGAACTATGTTTTCCCAGTGCGTATATTCAGGTCGTCCGCCTCATAGCGAGTGACATGTACAACCACACAATCCTTGTCTGCATCAGGGCTCTAATTGAAACAGAAACAAATTCTGAATTACTTTTCAGTATAAGAAACACAAGTTATTTAAACCACTATGTATAGCATGGCATCGAAGCTAATAAAATTTTGCATTATTAATCACCACATACTTCCTTTTCTAAAAAAATCACCACATACTTAGATGAAAAACCACAATCGAGATCGGCAAAGAAGGAAATCACCTTGGGCAGCTCAGCGGGGGGGACACATCCTCGAAGGGGGAAAACTGCTCCTGCAGTGCCACGGGGGTTGTAACCTCAAACAGGACGTTGACCATCTCAGTAGTGGCTGTGAGCGTATCTGGGGTCAGCTCGGTGGTTGCCTCCATCTTCTTGGAGCTCTCTGTCTTGTGGGGATCAGCCTCCCGCGTCTGCTCCAATATCGGCAGATCTTTGCCTGGTTCTCCTTGGTCCATCATGAAACTGACGAATACTAGGAGACCACTGAAAGGAAAACACAATCGCAATGACAATGAAACAAAAAAGAGAGTGAGGATCGGTTACTGCTTTGCAAAAGTTCTTTTTTTCTCTAAACGAAAATATACCAACATCACGGATCCGCTTACCTTCCCTTCGTTCGGAGAGAAGAACAGTGGCAGATGCGAGTGTTGCCTTTCTTGAAGACGGTGAGGGAGAAGGATAGTCCAAGGGAGAAGGGGATTCAGCGAAGAGTGAAATGATGGTTGCTTCGTCCGTCAAACTTAGACTGCGGGGAGGTGGGGTTTTGTGATACGACGGCTCGTTACTGCCGCGCTACGACCGGGGTGACTCTCCGCCTGCATACTGCCTTCTAATTTGGTGGATGGCATTTGGGCCCGCGCGCTGCATGGCCCGCATGTCGGTGAACAAAAGTATAACGGCATTCAGTAGAGGGAGACGTTTCAGTGACCTAGGAGGAGCCAGAAGCGGTAGAGTGTCTCCACTGTACTAGTAGTAATTGTTTCTCTGGGCCCAAGACAAAACAGCCCATCCACACTAGTAAATAGTAAAATCAATTCAAAAGCCCATCCACACTGGGTGCTCTTCTTCCTCCTCACTCCCACCCACCTCACGTCAGCTCGCTCCACTCGTACCCCCAAATTCCTCACCTCACTCCTATAGAAAACCCCAGCTCCCCTTCTTCCTCACTCCTACAGAAAACCCCCAGCTCCCCTTCTTCTTCGCTCGCACTACAACTAGGCTCATCATTCGTTACTCTGCTCAAATCCGTGAGCGCGACGCACACCCTCGAGGAAAATGGAGTCGGCTGACCCCAGCGCCAAGAAGATGAGGCTCCCGCCAGCGGCTACGCCTGCTGTAGATCCCGCACCCGGCAGCGCGGGGAGAAGCGGCAACCCCGCCCCCACCGGATCCCAGGAACCCGTAGAATCTCGGGTGGACCGCATCAGCGATCTCCCGGACGCCGTCCTTGGGGAGATCATCTCGCTTCTCCCCACCAAGGATTGCTGCCGCACCCAAGTCCTCTCAATTCGGTGGCGCCCTCTATGGTGCGCCGTGCCCCTTAATCTCGACTGTCGTCAGCTATCTCTCTTCAATAAATTTGAAATCCCCAGAGCCATCATCTCCTCCCACCAGGGCTCCGTTCAAAGCCTCTACATCCCGTCATGCTACCTGAGCAAGCATACCATGCCCTGCACGGTGGACGCCTGGCTGAAATCCCCTGAATTCACAGAACTACAGCTGTTTGAGTTCTACTATTCCCCTGGAAATCACATACCACATACCGAACGCCATGAACTTGTGCCCTCAGCACCGATGTCCATCTCGCGGTTTTCGTCCTCTCTCCACACCGCCACCTTTGCACTGTGCTACCTACCAGACAATCTGGTACTAAACCTTCGACTCCCATTTCTCAAGAAACTTTCACTTGTGCGGGTTCGTATATCAGAGGCCTCATTGCACAGCATCATCCACTCCAGTTGCCCTGCGCTGGAGTGCTTGGTGCTTGTTTTCACAGTTAGAATCGGTTGTCTCCAAATAAAGTCGCCTAACCTTGTAAGAATTGGAATTTCTTTTGACAGAAGGCAACTCATCATCCAAGATGCCCCTTCACTTCAAAGGTTGATCCTTGATTCTAGTTATTCACCGTTGCAAATAACCGTCCTCTCTGCACCTAAACTGGAGACCTTGGGTGTAATACATGATCTTTGTGCTCATTTCAATATGGTGTTTGGCTCCACAGTTCTTCAGGTACTTTATATTATCATCTACACTTGTAACCATAAGCTGCATTTTAAATTTCTGCGCATAATTTATATATCATCTTGGAGTACACATTTTGTACTAATATTATGTTCTATGCTCAATGAAGAGTTTCTCCATGGATGGCCTATCAATGGTGCTGGATTCTGTCAAGATCTTATATATCCAAATGAATAGTTTTGATCTGAACAAGATTATTGGCTTGCTGCAATGCTTTCCATGTCTGGAGAAGTTGTATATAAAGGTGATAATTTCACGCACATTGGAAGCCCGCATATAGTGTACTAGAATTAACCGTTCAGCTGTTGCTCTTTCGACACTCTTCTTTTAGACCTTAACTGTTTTCAATCTTCATGTCTATTTAGGCAACAGGACGGGGTAACAAAGTTATAACCAATCGGTGGATTCATAAGCATCGGGATTTTCTCACTTCTCATGAGATTCGATTGAAGACAATAACGCTAGAACGATATGTAGCCAACCGTGCAAACACAAGATTTGTCACATTCTTCCTGCTGAATGCGAGGTTACTATTGTCCATCAGGCTTAAGTTTATCAGCGGCATGGTTTTGACGGATGGGTATGTCGAAGAGCAAAAAAAGGAGTTTCAGGTGGGCAAAAGAGCTTCTGAACGTGTCGGGCTTCTATTTACAACATATTGTGGTCATAATCTAGTAAATTTTACGACCCAGGATGTTCATTCTATGGACCTGACCGATCCATTTGACTGTGACTGCCGAAAACAGTGCTGGAGTTAGATGTTGTTACCCTTTTCAATCTGGTTTTTTTTGTAAACCTGATGAACAATTAACCCTCGTGCTTTTGTACAGTTTGTAAGCTGGAGTTAGATGTTCCTGCCCTTTTCAACTCGGCTATGACTGTCATATTTTCTTTGAAACAAGGCAAATGGCTTGCCATTCATTTAATTTAGAGTGAAATATTGTAACAAATCCCAACCAAGGGAAATAACATCACTCTCGCCGGCTGCTTGAGCTCACTGTGCATTACAGAAGCCAAGTGATTAGCCCCCACCAGCACCCACAAACTTATTTCGAACTAGCACATCAAATGGGCTGTAATTTTTCATAGGAAAGGTTGCATGACCGTGACAGATTTGGATTCTGACATTTGGTACCCGCGAGGAAATAGCCTATCCAAGGTGGTGTCGACTTACTAGCCAGTCAACAAACGATTCTGCCTACCAGCCGTTGGTTGACATCCAACATCTGTCGTGTATCTTCTATCTCTTGTCTTCTTCTTCCTCCAGCCGCCCAAACCAAACCACCCCGTCGGCTCCGCCTGCTCCTGCCTCCCATGGCTGGCTGCGCCTCCGCCGCCCTACTGTACGTACCCTCCAACGTTGGCCAGTCCCTCCCTCTATTCCCCCACACATCCTGTTATTCTCCGCCGACGTCAGCCCCAACATGCACCCGCGCCTGAACCAGTCAACCCTCGTACTCCCCTCCGCCTGCGACTGGACCGACGCATCTTCAACGGCTCCTATTCGTTCCGTCCGAGGCCTCGCCGTCGTCCTTCGCCTTGCGGCCTTGGTTCGCTCGCCGTGCGCGGTGCACCGCCCTCTTGCGTTGTCAACGTCGTCAACAACCGAGAGGAACAAGGAGATGACTGTACGTGGAGAGGATGACAGTAGGGACCCACCAGCGTCATGGCAGTACGCAAGCAAGTGCCTCTATAGTACAAGCCCAAAAATATGGTTCCTCCTAATGGTTGGACATCTGGGGCTCACGCCATTGTCAACGTAGTCAATAAACGAGAGAATTACACTACGAGCGGCTGACACCAGGGACCCAGCAAGTCGCGCAGTTTTTTTTGAGGAACAAGCAGTTGTTATTTATACTAGTTTTAGCGACGGATCAGGATAACAACGGGGCTGTGCGGGGACTGTGGCCCATCTAGCCAGGGTTTTATTTATGTTTACCACATCATGAGCCCAGTTGTGTTTTTTTCTTGCTGAAAATGGCTAGCCCAGTTCTATTTTTTTTTAAGAAATACCCAAACAAGGCCTACTTGCTTTATCGGCTCTGCTGGGCTGCAAATCTTTCAAGACGAGGAGAGTTTCATTCGGTTTGCCCAGAAATGGGCTGTACATTTTTAAAACACATCAAACCGGGAATTAGTTTCAATTTTTTTTCATTACAAGATCTTAAATTCCATTGATTTTTATGCGTGGACAATTATTTGGATTTTATATTTATATAAATTATTTTTCAAAATAGTTTGAATGTGAATCGATATTTCTGGATTAAAAACAGTTGACCGCACTGAAATATGCAAAATTTCGTATACTTTTTAACCGTGGCCACAATATGGGGTGTAATGCTAACAAAAAGAAGATGGGCTCCAAAAAAATTCTTAAGAATTAGCAAATGGGCTGTACATTATTAGAAATAATGGCAGATGGGTTGTATGTTGTTTTCCACAGATTTGAGGCTGACTTGTGCGCCTACTACAGGTTGACGCGTATGCTTTCATAAAAAAAGGTTGACGCACACGCAACGCCCTGTCAACTTAGTCAACACACGAGAGCAGTGACTGTTGGATGTCCATCCAATGGCTGTCGTGCTTCTT
Source organism: Triticum aestivum (assembly GCF_018294505.1). Taxonomy (NCBI): domain Eukaryota; kingdom Viridiplantae; phylum Streptophyta; class Magnoliopsida; order Poales; family Poaceae; genus Triticum; species Triticum aestivum. The sequence goes on from NC_057799.1 coordinate 90,142,794, forward strand.
CAATCTCTGCTCTTCATGCTCCAGCCGCTCAAACAAGCGCTGGCGGGACTGCCTGCTCCCTCCTCCCGCGGCCGGCTATGCTGCCGCGCAGGCCTCACGGCCCCATCGTACTCCCATCGCTGGCCTAGCCATCCCTCTACTCACCCACACATGCTGTTATTCTCCGGCGACGGCAGCCGAACCAGTAAACCCTCGTACTCCTCAGTGTGGGAAACAACTGCCGAGTATTCCTTGGCTCCGTGTCGTTCCCTTCCTAGGCCTCGCCGTCGTCCACCGCCCTGGTGCTCTCGGCGCGGCCTGGTCAACGTGATCAATGAACGACATCCATCGGAAGTGGACTGTACGTGGAGAGGCTGACAGCTGGGTCCACGGCTGCACGCAAGGAAATGCCTCCTTATTACGCACAAAATAATGATTCCTCCACCTGACAGCTAGGACCCACAGGAAGGGCCTCTGTATTTCGCGAAAAAAATGTTCCCCCCGCTGACAGGTCGGACCCATCAGCTATATCTTCGCACGTAAGGAAGTGCCTCCTTATTACGCCCAAAAAAATGAATACCCCCTGCTAGCTGGGACCCACCATATTGTTGGGCTGACTTGTGGGCCTACTAAGTTGACGGGGACAGAGGGCTTTGTCAACTTAGTCAATACTCCAGTGACCGTATGATGTCCATCCAACGGCCATAGTGCTTCTTCAACCTCTGGTCTTCTTGCTCCAGCCGCCCAAAGCAGCGCCGGTCGTGCCGCCTGCTCCTGCCTCCCGTGGCCGGCTGTGCTACCGCGGAGGCCTCACCGCCCCCATACTACTCCCACCACTGGCCAGGCCATCCCTCCACTCACCCACACCCCCTGTTGTTCTGCGGCGACGACAGCCTCACACCGCAGCCGAACCAGTGAACGCTCGTACTCCTCTCCGCGTGGGCATCCACTGCCGCGTCTTGCCCGGCTCCGCGTCGTCCCCTTCCTAGGCCTCGCCGTCGTCCACCGCCGTGGTGCTCTCAGCGCGGCGTCGTCAATGTGGTCAACGACCGACTTCCATCGGAAGAGTACTGTACGTGGAGAGGCTGACGGCTGGGTCCACGGCAGCCGCAAGGAAGTGCCTCCTTATTACGCGGAAAATAATTATTCCTCCACCTGACAGCGGGGACCCACCGGACGGGCCACCAGTATTTTGCAAAAAAAAACCGTTTCCCCTGACTGTTGGGACCCACCGGACGGGCCACCGTATTTCGCGAAAAAACGTTCCCCCCGCTGTCAGCTCGGACCCACCGGAAGTGCCTCCTTATTACGCACAAAAAAATGAATACTCCCCCGGCTAGCTGGGACCCACCTTGGTGGGAGGCTGACTTGTGGGCCTACTAAGTTGACGGGGACGAAGGGCTTTATCAACTTAGTCAATATGAACGATTCTAGCTCCAGTGACCGTACGATGTCCATCCAACGGCCGTAGTGCTTCTTCAACCTCTGGTCTTCTTGCTCCAGCCGCCCAAAGCAGCGCCGGTCGTGCCGCATGCTCCTGCCTCCCGTGGCCGGCTGTGCTGCCGCAGAGGCCTCACCGCCCCCTACTATTCCCACCGCTAGCCAGGCCCTGCGGCGACGGCAGCCTCACACCGCAGCCGAACCAGTGAACCCTCGTACTCCTCTCCGCGCGGGCTTCCACTGCCGCGTCTTCCCCGGCTCCGCGTAGTCCCCTTCCCTCGTTGTCGTCCACCGCCGTGGTGCTCTCCGCGCGGCGTGGTCAACGTGGTCAAGGAATGACTTCCATCGGAAGAGTACTGACAGCTGGGTCCACGGCCATAGCCCAGTTTTTTTGTGATTTGCCAAGTAAGTCGCTTTGTCAGGCCTGTTGGGCTGCAAATCTTTCAAGACGAGGAGAGCTTTCATTCGGCTGGCCGAGAAAATGGCCCATCAGTAATGAGAAATGGGTTGTACATTTTTAAAACACATCGAACCGGCAATTAGTTTCAAATATTTTTTTTTCATTTCAAGATTTTAAATTACATTAATTTTTATGCGTGGAGAATTTGTTGGATTTTATATTGATATACATTTATTTTTAAAATCAGTTTGAATGTGAGTCGAAATTTCGGGATTAAAACAGTTCGGACCGCACCGAAATATGCAAAATTTCGTATAATTTTTTAACCGTGGCCACAATATGGGCTGTAATGCTAACAAAAAGAATATGGGCTCCAAAAAAACCTTAAGAATTAGCAAATGGGCTGTAAATTATTAGAAATAATGGCAGATGGGTTGTATGCTGTTTTCCACAGATTTGAGGCTTTCCTAAAAAAGGTTGACGCACAAGCACTGACTGTTGGATGTCCATCCAACGGCCGTCGTGCTTCTTCAATCTCTGCTCTTCCTGCTCCAGCCGATCAAACAAGCGTCGGTGGGACTGCCTGCTCCCTCCTCCTCGCGGCCGGCTGTGCTGCCGCGCAGGCCTCACCGCCCCACCGTACTCCCATCGCTGGCCTAGCCATCCCTCTACTCACCCACACCTGCTGTTATTCTCCGGCGACGGCAGACGAACCAGTAAACCCTCGTACAGTCGTACTCCCGCCGCGTGGGAAACAACCGTCGAGTCTTCCCTGCCTCCGTGTCGTCCCCTTCCTAGGCCTCGCCGTCGTCCACCACCGTGGTGCTCTCGGCGCGGCGTGGTCAATGTGGTCAACGACCGACTTCCATCAGAAGAGTACTGTGCGTGGAGACGCTGACAGCTGGGTCCACGGCCGCAACAAGGAAGTGCCTCCTTATTACGCGCAAAATAATTATTCCTCCACCTGACAGCGGGGACCCACCGGACGGGCCACCGTATTTCGCGAAAAAAAACGTTTCCCCCTGACTACTGGGACCCACCAGCTACACCTTCGCACGCAAGGAAGTGCGTCCGGGTAAAAAAACAAAACGATTCGCCCCCCTGACTGCTGGGACCCACCAGCTACATCTTCGCACGCAAGGAAGTGCCTGATAGTCGGGACCCACCTGGTCGAAGCGTACGTAGCGTTGTCATTCTGGTCGCGAACGTGTATGTACATATATACTGGTGGATGTAGAGGCGCGCACATGTCGTAGTAGAGGCGCGCACATGTCGTAGTAGAGGCGCGCACGTAGCATGTACACATACATACAGCGGCCAGGGTGCAAGAAAGAAAATACGGCCACGTATGTGTACATACGGGCGGGGTCTCGAACGCCTACTCGCGCATATGTACGGCGAGGGCTCGTCGACATGACTGGGTCGGAACGAAGAAACAGCGTCGTCGTCGTGTTCATGGGGAGGCAACGGAATCCGTCATGTTCATCGGGAGGCAACGGAACGCGTGGGAGCCAACCGGCTGGGTCGGAACAGAATGCGTGGTCGTGTTCATCGGGAGGGCTTGGACGGAACAGGCGATGGAAACGAGGCCTGGCGTACCGCAGAACGGAGGAAACGGCCTTGTGTTTGACCGGCCACGTTCGAAACGGGATCCTGTTCATCGGGAGGGGTCTGGCGTACCGCAAAACAGACGAAACGGACCTCCTACGGTCGAAACGGGGGTCCTGTTGATCGGGAGGGGTGTGGCGTACCGCAAAACGGACGAAACGGACCTCCTACGGTCGAAACAGGGGTCCTGTTCATTGGGAGGGGTGTGGCGTACCGCAAAACAGGACTCCACGGGATATTGTTCATCTCCACCGTCGACCTCCTCCAGCCTCCACGGGCTACCGTCAACCTCCTCCAGCCTCCACGGGCTCCTGTTCATCCAGCCTCCACCGCGCGCTACTCCACCGGCTACTGTTCAACCACCCCTCCACGGGCACCCCTCCACCGTCTACTGTTCATCCAGCCCTCCACACCACGGGGTCCTGTTCAACCACCACTCCACGGGCACCCCTCCACCGTCTACTGTTCATCCAGCCCTCCACACCACGGGGTCCTGTTCATCCAGAGGCAACGCCACCGCTCACTGTTCATCCAACCCCCCTCCTCCCGCAACGCTCACTGTTCATCCAATCGATCGGCTTCAGTTAGCAGCAGTAGCGAAGGAATCGCTCGATCGGGTTCAGTTAACAGCGATCGATCGATCGCTCAGGTTCAATAACGCGTAGCCTGCAGTGCAATCGCTCGGGTTTAGTTAGAGCCCAATGCCTCGCTCGGGTTCAGTTAGAGCCAACGCCTCGCACACACGCGTGTACGTGTACGAGAGAAACGCGCATCGCTCGGCCCCCGACCTCCCACCGTAACCGGGAACTCCCCGAAATTTTCCTCCCCCTCGCTTCTACCACGGTTTTTTTCATCATGGACGGCCCAAAGAATGTCATGCAGCTGCGTCTCCGGCCCGCCCAGGATGAAAAGCCCATTTTCTGTCATGATTTTTTGTCATAGAAGTAGGAGCCCACCACATCTATGATGATACCAGGTTTTGTAACAATTATCGTCGTAGAAGTGTCATATGTATGACAGAAAAAATTCGTTCGGCCCAAAATGTCATGGATGTGTCTTTTTTTTGTAGTGCAATGAGTATATACCTTGACAAGATTTTGAAGTAGTTCAAAATAGAACAGTCAAAGAAGTAGTTCTTGCCTGTATTGCAAAGTATAAAGTTGAGTAAAGACTCAAAACCCGACCACGGCAGAAAATAGAAAAAAAGAATGAAAGTCTTTCCCTATGCCTTAGCCATAGGTTCTATAAAGTATGCTATGCTGTGTACCAGACGTATTGTGAACCTCACCATGAGTTTGACAAGAGGGTACAATAGTGATCTAGGAGTAGATCACTGAACAGCGGTCAAAATTATCCTTAGTGGAATAAGGATATATTTCTCGGTTATGGAGGTGATAAAGAGTTCGTCGTAAATAGTTATGTCGATGCAAGCTTTTACACCGATCTGGATGACTCTAAGTCTCGATCTAGATACATATTGAAAGTGGGAGCTATTAGCTAGAGTAGCTCTGTGCAGAGCATTGTAGACATAGAAATTTGCAAAATACTTACGGATCTGAATGTGACAGACCCGTTGACTAAAATTATCTCACAAGCAAAACATGATCACACCTTAGTACTCTTTGGGTGTTAATCACATAGCGATGTGAACTAGATTATTGACTCTAGTAAACCCTTTGGGTGTTGGTCACATGACGATGTGAACTATGGGTGTTAATCACATGGTGATGTGAACTATTGATGTTAAATCACATGGCGATGTGATCTAGATTATTGACTCTAGTGCAAGTGGGAGACTGAAGCAAATATGCCCTAGAGGCGATAATAAAGTTATTATTTATTTCCTTATTTCAAGATAAATATTTATTATTCATGCTAGAATTGTATTAACCGGAAACATAATACATGTATGAATACATAGACAAACAGAGTGTCACTAGTATGCCTCTACTTGACTAGCTCGTTGATCAAAGATGGTTAAGTTTCCTAGCCATAGACATGAGTTGTCATTTGATTAACGGGATCACATCATTGGGAGAATGATGTGATTGACTTGACCCATTCCGTTAGCTTAGCACACGATCGTTTAGTATTCTGCTATTGCTTTCTTCATGACTTATACATGTTCCTATGACTATGAGATTATGCAACTCCCGTTTACCGGAGGAACACTTTGTGTGCTACCAAACGTCACAACGTAACTGGGTGATTATAAAGGTGCTCTACAGGTGTCTCCGAAGGTGCTTGTTGGGTTGGCGTATTTCGAGATTAGGATTTGTCACTCCGATTGTCGGAGAGGTTTCTCTGGGGCCCACTCGGTAATGCGCATCACTATAAGCCTTGCAAGCATTGCAACTAATGAGTTAGTTGCAGGATGATGTATTACGGAACGAGTAAAGCGACTTGCCGGTAACGAGATTGAACTAGGTATTGAGATACCGATGATCGAATCTCGGGCAAGTAACATACCGATGACAAAGGGAACAACGTATGTTGTTATGAGGTCTGACCGATAAAGATCTTCGTAGAATATGTGGGAGCCAATATGAGCATCCAGGTTCCGCTATTGGTTATTGACCGGAGACGTGTCTCGGTCATGTCTACATAGTTCTCGAACCCGTAGGGTCCGCACGCTTAAAGTTTGATGACGGTTATATTATGAGTTTATATGTTTTGATGTACCGAAGATAGTTCGGAGTCCCGGATGTGATCACGGACATGACGAGGAGTCTTGAAATGGTCGAGACATAAATATTGATATATTGGAAGCCTATATTTGGATATCGGAAGTGTTTCGGGTGAAATCGGGATTTTACCGGAGTACCGGGGGTTACCAGAACCCCCCGGTGGTTTAATGGGCCTACATGGGCCTTAGTGGAGAAGAGGAGGGGCGGCCAGGGCAGGCCACATGCCCCCTCCCCCTCTAGTCCGAATTGGACAAGGAGGGGGGGCGGCGCCCCCCTTTCCTTCCTCTCTCCCTCCTCCTTCCCCCTTCTCCTACTCCAACTAGGAAAGGAGGGAGTCCTACTCCCGGTGGGAGTAGGACTCCTCCTGGCGCACAGCCGGTCGCCTCTCCCTCCCTTGCTCCTTTATATACAGGGGTAGGGGCACCCCATAGAGAACAATTGATCTCTTGATCTCTTAGCCATGTGCGGTGCCCCCTCCACCATAATCCACCTCGATAATATCGTACCGGTGCTTAGGCGAAGCCCTGCGTCGGTAGAACATCATCATCGTCACCACTCCATCGTGCTGACGAAACTCTCCCTCAAAGCTCGGCTGGATCGGAGTTCGAGGGACGTCATCGAGCTGAACGTGTGCTGAACTCGGAGGTGCCGTGCGTTCGGTACTTGATCGGTTGGACCATGAAGACGTACGACTACATCAACCGCGTTGTGCTAACGCTTCCGCTTTCGGTCTACGAGGGTACGTGGACAACACTCTCCCCTCTCGTTGCTATGCATCACCATGATCCTGTGTGTGCGTAGGAATTTTTTTGAAATTACTACGTTCCCCAACAACGGAGCCCATAGAGTTTTCCTTTGATGCACCAACCTGGAGTCTAGGAAAGAGCATGGCAGCCCACATCGCCATGGGACGCATCGGCGAAGTTTACCACAAGGATCTCAAGGATACTATCTACCAAATATGTGGACGCCGAGACGAGCAATGGGAGATGATCAGCACCAGGAAGGACAGATCCATTGCAGCATTCATCCAGGAGCTAAACCAGCACATTCGACGCCAGGAGAACCAGATGTGCGCAAGCATGATAGATTTGAAGAAGGCAATGACTAGGATCACCGAGCTTGAAGAGGAACTCAAGTCTACACGCGATGGATATGAGGAGGAAATTGCGATACTATTGGAGAAGAATGACGACCTGATAAAGAAGATTGGAGTTTTTATGGGAGACCCCGCGCCAGGAGGAGAAGACGACGATTCCACTTGCCCGGAGAACTACATCATCATCGACGACACCGACTCCGACCCCGACGATAGTGATGATGATTTTAAAGACCAAGCTGGAGCGGACATCATGGAGTCTTCCACCGATCAAAATTTCTAGATGACCACCATATGATTAGTAGTCTTTTCCCATGTATATAGTAGTAGTCTGAGCACTGTAACGTTAGTTCTAGACCAATTGTATGCCCTTGCTTGATTGATTGAGTGATATGATTGTGTTTGTCTCATGTGCATATGGGTAGTGCTTTCTCACTAGACCTCATTCTATTCTAATCTCTCCCCTCTAAACCATCAGATGCCTCCAAGACGTGACACCGGATTTGTCTTCCCACCTGAGATCACCCAGTTGATCCAGCAGCAGAATGCCTTGATGTAGATATTAGTCCAGAACCAAGGCAACAACAACAACTCTCCGCCACCACCACCAGTTGACAACTTAGCCCGTTTTCTGAGGCTGCAGCCGCCGGTGTTTTCCAGTAGCACCGAGGCAATAGTTGCTGATGACTGGCTACGCAAGATTGGAAGGGAGTTGACCACCGCAGGATGCACAGATGCTGAAAAGGTGCGTTTTGCCGCACACCAATTGGATGGACCCGCAGCATCATGGTGGGAGAATTACACAGCCACCTTCCCTATAGCCAATATCACTTGGGATCAGTTTCAGCAAGCATTCCACACAGCCGATGTCTCAACTGGAGCTATGAGCATGAAGAAGCGTGAGTTTCACAACTTGCGCCAGGGAAATCGTACTGTGGCTCAGTACGTAGAGGAGTTTAGTAAGCTATCCCGTTATGCCCCTGATGATGTGGCCACAGATGCCGCAAAGCAGGAGAAGTTTATGGAAGGGCTGAATGACGAGATGAGCATGCAGTTGATGGTGGCAACATTTGCTAACTACCAGGAGTTGGTAGACAAGGATCTTATGATGGAAGGGAAGCAGCAGCAGATTGAGAGTCGCAAGAGGAAGTATGGGCAAGGAAGGTACAACTCAGGAGCTCAGCAGAAGCCTCGTTTAACCCCGAACTCGGGAGGATTTACCCATAACCATGGAGGCCACACTCACAATGGAGGAAGTTCGCATAACCACAGTGGCCCCAAGAATGGGAATGGGAACGGAGCAAGAAACAATCAGAACCGCTCCAATCTAGCCACACCCGCCAAGAGAGACCTAAGTCACATTACTTGCTTCAAGTGCGGGAAGACTGGACACTATGCCACAGAGTGCCCTGAAGCGAAGAATGGTAATGGTAATGGGAGTGCTGGGAAGAAGCCCAATCCATTCAACAAAGGACAAGTGAACCACGTTAGCGTGGAGGAGGTTGAAGAGCAGCCAGACGCAGTTATCGGTAAGTTTTTGGTTAAGTCTTTTACCGCTCTTGTTCTTTTCGATACTGGTGCATCGCATTCATACATATCAAGGGGATTTGTGGACAAGTTTAAGTTGCCAACCCAAGCCCTTAGGACACCCATGTTAGTAAGTTCACCTGGAGCAGAGTATATGGCTAGCCGATGGTGCGACCGGATACCCTTAACCATTGGTAGCCATGTTTTCCCATCAGACCTAATAATTTTGGAGTCACAAGGATTGGATGTGATATTAGGCATGGACTGGATGTCGAAGTATGGAGGAAGCATTGATTGTGCTAGTAAGTCAATTCTACTCACCACCCCGGAGGGAAAAAGGATCAAGTATGTATCTAGGCATGCGCCTAGGGGGACTCAAGTAAATTCTCTCACGGGAGTTGTTCAGGAGGAAGTGCCTGTTGTGAAGGATTACCCGGACGTGTTTCTAGAGGAATTACCAGGCATGCCACCGGATCGAGACATTGAGTTCTTGATAGAACTGTTGCCAGGCACCGGACCGATATCGAAGAGACCATGCCGGATGCCCGCAAATGATCTGGAGGAGATCAAGAAGCAGATTAAGGAGTTGTTGGAGAAAGGTTACATCCGACGAAGTTCATCACCATGGGGAGCCCCAGTGCTCTTGGTTGAGAAGAAGGATGGATCCTTAAGAATGGTTGTTGATTATCGCGCATTGAATGAAGTGACGATCAAGAACAAGTACCCACTGCCAATGATCAATGATTTGTTTGACCAGCTGCAAGGAGCTAAAGTGTTTTTGAAGATCGATTTGTGATCAGGATACCACCAGCTGAAGATTCGAGAAAAGGATATACCTAAAACAGCATTCACCACAAGGTACGGGTTATATGAGTATACAGTCATGTCATTTGGACTGACTAATGCCGTGCCTATTTCATGAGTATGATGAATAAGGTGTTCATGGAATTCTTGGATAAGTTTGTGCTGGTGTTCATTGATGATATAATGGTATACTCGAAGAATGAAGAGGAGCACAAGGAGCATTTGTGTTTAGTTCTCGAGAAACTCAGGGAACATGAGTTGTATGCCAAGTTTAGCAAATGTGAATTTTGGTTGAAGGAAGTTGGATTCCTTGGACATGTTATATCAGGAGAAGGCATAGCAGTAGAGCCCACCAAGGTTCAGTCAGTCACTGAGTGATTGGCACCCACCTCAGTTAGCGAGATCCGCAGTTTTCTTGGACTCGCGGGATACTATCGGAGATTCATTGAGAATTTTTCCAAGATTGCGAAGCCCATGACGGAATTATTGAAGAAGGATACCAAATTCAAATGGACGGAAGAATGTGAGGCAGGTTTTCAGGAGTTGAAGAAATGTTTGACTACAGCCCCCGTGCTGATTCTGCCGGATATACGTAAGGACTTCCAAGTGTATTGCGATGATTCACGCTTAGGACTTGGAGGTGTACTTATGCAAGACGGAAGAGCTGTTTCGTATGCATCTCGATAGCTTCGACCGCATGAGTTGAATTATGCTACGCATGATTTGGAGTTAGCAGCCGTAGTGCATGCACTCAAGACTTGGAGACATTACCTTATCGAAAACCGGTGTGATGTGTACACGGATCATAAGAGTTTGAAGTACATTTTCACACAGAAGGAGCTAAATCTCAGGCAGAGGAGATGGTTGGAACTTATAAAGGATTATGACATGAAGCTGCACTATCATCCAGGAAAAGCCAATGTCGTAGCAGACGCTTTGAGCCGGAAGAGTTATGCTAATACCCTCGTAAGCGGAGGGATGCCAAAGGAGTTAGCCGAGGATCTCAGGGAACTTCGTTTGGAGATAGTCCCTAGAGGTTTTGTTGCAGCATTGGAAGTTCAGTCTACATTGTTGGGAAAGATTCGAGAAGCTCAGAAGGATGACAAAGAGATTGCAGAGATAAAGGAGAGAATGAGCAAAGGAAAGGCCAAAGGTTTTTGTGAGGATGAACACGACACTTTATGGTTTGAGGACCGTGTTTATGTGCCCAACAACGCAGAGCTCGGGAAGTTGATACTTCAGGAAGCTCATGACTCGCCATACTCGATACACCCCAGAAACACCAAGATGTATTTGGATTTGAAGGACCGTTTCTGGTGGACTAGTATGAAGAAGGATATTGCCGAGTATGTAGCTATATGTGATGTATGTCAGAGAGTAAAGGCAGAACATCAGAAGCCAGTAGGATTATTGCAGCCTATGCCGATACCCGAATGGAAGTGGGACAAGCTTGGCATGGATTTTATCACCGGATTACCCAGGACCTGATCGGGATATGATTCTATCTGGGTAGTAGTGGATCGGTTGACCAAAGTAGCTCAATTTATCCCAATAAAAACCACATATACAAGTGCGAAGTTGGCCAAGATATATATGACCAGGATCGTAGGTCTGCACGGAGTTCCGAGGACCATCGTATCAGATAGAGGAACACAGTTTACTTCAAAGTTTTGGCATCAGCTGCACCAGACTTTGGGAACTAGGCTGGAGTTCAGTACAGCTTTTCACCCGCAGACAGATGGACAGACCGAGAGAGTCAATCAGATTCTGGAGGACACGTTGAGAGCTTGTGCCCTAGATTATGGATCTAGTTGGGACGACAATTTGCCGTACGCGGAGTTCTCATACAACAACAGCTATCAGGCCAGTTTGAAGATGGCACCGTTTGAAGCCCTGTATGGAAGAAGGTGCAGAACACCGTTGATAGGGGATGAGGTTGGAGACCGTCAGTTGTTTGGACCAGATTTGATCAAGGAGTCTGAAGAGAAGGTTAAGTTGATTCGAGACAGACTGAAGGTAGCTCGGTCCAGGCAGAAGAGTTATGCAGATTCGAAACGCAAGGAGGTAACCTATGAAGTCGGAGACCGAGCATATCTTCGCGTATCACCGCTCCAAGGAGTTAAACGTTTTGGAGTTAAGGGAAAGTTAGCCCCGAGATTTGTGGGACCGTACCGTGTTTTGGAGCGTATGGGAGAGGTAGCCTACAAGTTGGAGTTACCTGAAGGACTGTCAGGAGTTCATGATGTGTTTCACGTATCTCAGTTCAAGAAGTGCCATGCAGAGATGGCCGATATACCGCTAAGAGATACAGTGCCCCTGGAAGCAATTCAGTTGGACAGTGATCTGACCTATGAGGAGAAATCAGTCAAGATTCTCCAGTTTACTAGCCGAGTTACACGCAGCAAGGTTATCAAGTTTTGCAAAGTTCAGTGGAGCCACCATACCGAGGATGAAGCCACTTGGAAACGAGAGGATGATTTACGGAAAGACCGCCCACACCTATTTTCTAGCCAACCCGAATCTCGAGGGCAAGATTCATCTTAAGGGGGGTAGGTTTGTAACATCCAAAATTTTCAATTTGGAATGTCATACATAGGTCATACCTGCATATCATATTTTATTGCATTTCGTCTCTCGATCATCGAAATTCTAAGCAACTCAAGGACCCTCGGAGAGAGTTGGGGGATTTCACCGTTTTCATATTTGAATTTTATCAAATATTGGAACAAGGGTCATTAGTTTTAATTATGTTTTCTCTCCGAAAATATTCCATACCAAAATATATGAGAGGGGATAATATGACTTCCCCAAAATAATGAAATATTGGAGAAAAAATATGTAAAACAATAAACATTTTATTGGATTTTATTGCTATTTTATTTGAATTAGGAAAAATATGCGTTTTTCAAAATTGCATTAGAGTCCTAAATAAATGTTCACCTTGTCCGGTAGATTTTTAGAGGACGAGGAATATTTATTTCAGGATTTTTGGAGTCCGTCTAGTATTTCTTTTCTTCATTTTTCTGCGACACGTTTAAAAAAGAAGAAGAAGGTGAACCGCCTTACCGGGCCGTGTCCGGCTAGGACACTTAGCCCGGCCGGCTTTATAAGCCAAGTCCGCGACCCCCGAGGCCCAGCCGCCCGCCCCCGAAACCCTAGCGCCG